>NW_027597005.1:0-102500 GCF_964194155.1 Cetorhinus maximus | reverse complement strand
AGTGTGGATGACATTGTGATGTGGCCTGAGGGAGAGCTGGAGAGAGTGAGAGAGGCAGTGAGACGAAGCCAATGGCACAGCTACGGCTAAGGGTGGCACCGCACGGTGACCGAGCGAGCGAGCGAGTCATGGTGGATCCCAGAGACAGGTCACCCCGAACGGACAGGGGACAGGGGGCTCGAGTGACAGGGCGAGACCCCCCCACCCCGGGGGCTGTGTCCACTCCAGTGGGGAAGGCCCAAGTGACCGGCCCCTCTCGTGACCTCATGACCCCGCGACGTGCGGCCATCGTCACCATGCGGGAAACGTGGCCGCCATTTTGTGCACAGCAAGATCCCACCTAATCAGACACTTGGAGTGACCCTATTTATTTTTTAAAATTAAAAGTGTGGTTGGTCGCAGCGCAAACATGGGGGCGGGGCACTGCCCACAGCCCGCATTTACGTAGCGCCTCGGATGCCCCAAAACGGCCCCATGGCGGCTTCGCGGAGTTCAGTCGAGCCCCGGTCACGGCGAACGGTTCGGTTAATCGTCCTTGCGTCGGCGATCGATGGGTAGGCCTGGGAATGGGCCCCGAGGAGGTCAGCGGGCGGAGTTAGGGACGAGGGGCTGAATGGCCTCCCCCTCCTGCTCCCGCGTGTCCTGGGCCCGAGTGGGGGTGTGGGGGGTGGGGGGGGGGTGGGTGGATGGGGAGCCCCGAAAGGGCCTGGCGGCCGCTTTCCCTCCGAGCGCAGCCGCCGCACAGCAAGATCCCACAGGTAGCAATGACCCCCCCCGCCCCAACCCACCTAACCCCGGCCAACCTGCCGTTTTGGACCTGGTGACTCAGGGATGAGAGAGCGCTGCCCGCTGAGGGGGTCGGGGAGAGGGTTCTCTCCACCCACCCCGCCCCCACGTCTGAACGAGGCCCAAGTGAGATGAATTACCTACCCTCCCCCACTGAGAACCATCGAAAAAAAAAGAGGCCATTCAGCCCATCGCGTCTGTGCCAGCTGAAAAGAAACTAGCCCCTCATTTTTTAATCGCACTTTCCAGCGCCTGGTGTTCCTCATGTCCCCTCTAATCCTTCTACCAATCACCTTAAATCTGTGCCCCCCTGGTAACTGACCCCTCAGCCAAGGGAAACAAGTCCTTCCTGTCTACCCTATCTAGGCCCCTCATAATTTTGTACACCTCAACTAGGTCGCCCCTCAGCCTCCTCTGTTCTAAGGAAAACAACCCCAGCCTGTCCCATCTCTCCTCATCGCTGCCAACATTCTTGTAACCCTCCTCTGAGCTCTCTCCAGGCCAAGTATGTCCTCCCGGTAAAGTGGTGACCAGAACTGGGCCCAAAATTCCAGCTGCGGCCTAGCCGGCGGTTTTATACAGTCCCGACACCGCATCCCGGCTCTTGTGTTCAATCCCCTCGCCCGGTCGAGGAACGGATTCCACGTGCTTTCCAGACCACCTTGACCGCCTGTCCTGCCGATATCCCGTCGCTACCAGTGAGCCCCTGTCGTCAATGAGGTCTTCAGAAAGGCTTTGCGGGGGGGGTGGGGGAACGCCGAAAATAGCCTGTGACCACAATGAGTTTCGAGATGAAACGAGAGAGTCCCGGAAATTCCCTGGACTCACTGGGGCCCGGGGAAACCCGGTCAGTTTGATTGACAGGCCACCTGGACTGGCGGCAAACGCACGGGGTCGTTGTGGGTGACGCCCCTTGGACGAGTAATCCGGTTAGGCCCAGGCGGATAACCCTGGGCAACACGGGTTCGAATCCCACACCGGGCAGGCCGGAGGAATTTAATTCCAGTGAATAAAATCCGGACTAGGAAGCGAGTCTCAGTCATCCTGGAACTCCCTCCTTAACAGCAAGGTGGGTGTACCTACCCTTGGGCAAGCTGAGTGAGTGGGCAAGTGCATGGCAGATGTGGATAAGTGTAAGGCTATCCACTTTGGTGGCAAAAACAGGAAGGCAGATTATTATCTGAATGGCTATAAATTGAGAGGGGGGAATGTGCAACGAGACCTGGGTGTCCTCGTACACCAGTCGCTGAGGGTAAGCATGCAGGTGCAGCAGGCGGTAGAGAAAGCAAATGGTATGTGGCCTTCATAGCCAGAGGATTCAAGTACAGGAACAGGGATGTCTTGCTGCAATTGTACAGGGCCTTGGTGAGACCACACCTGGAATATTGTGTGCAGTTTTGGTCTCCATATCTGAGGAAGGATGTTCTTGCTATAGAGGGAGTGCAGCGAAGGTTTACCCGACTGATTCCTGGGATGGCGGGACTGACATATGAGGAGAGATTGAGTCGATTAGGATTATATTCGCTGGAGTTCAGAAGAATGAGGTGGGGATCTCATAGAAACCTATAAAATTCTAACAGGACTAGACAGGGCAGATGCAGGAAGGATGTTCCCGATGGTGGGGGGAGTCCAGAACCAGGGGTCACAATCTGAGGATACTGGGTAGACCATTTAGGACTGAGATGAGGAGAAATTTCTTCACCCAGAGGGTGGTGAGCCTGTGGAATTCGTTACCACAGAAAGTAGTTGAGACCAAAACATTGTATGTTTTCAAGAAGGAGTTAGATATAGCTCTTGGGGCGAAAGGGGTCAAAGGGTATGGGGAGAAAGCGGGTGCAGGCTATTGAGTTGGATGATCAGCCATGATCATAATGAATGGCGGAGCAGGCTCGAAGGGCCGAATGGCCTCCTCCTGCTCCTAGTTGCTACCACAGGGACTGCAGCGGCTCAGGAAGGCAGCTCACCACCACCTTCTCAAGGGGCAAATAGGGACGGGCAGTAAATGCTGGGCCCAGCCGGTGAAGCCCACATCCCATAAACAAATGAAAAGAAACACTGTCACTTATTGTTGTTGTTGAAAAACCCCCCACATCTGGTTCACTCACGCCCCCTTTTAGGGGGAAGGGAAATCTGCCGCCCTTACCCGGTCTGGCCTACACATGACTCCAGGCCCCCACGGCCCAGGTGGTCGACTCTTAACTGCCCCGCCTCTCTCCGAAATGGCCGAGCGAGGCCACTCAGTTCTCAAGGGGCAATCGGGGATGGGCAACGAACGCTTGCCAGTGACGCCCACATCACGTGAAAGAATTAAAAAGCCCAGATTAACCCGGGCAGAATGAACCCAGTCGGAGCAAAAATACGATACAGACCCCTTTAATCCCATTTTGGTTTAATGTTTGTAAGTTTCCTTTAAACTTTGTCCTTGGTTTTACAGCTGACCTGACTTAGGGGCTGTGCTTGATTTATCCCTTATTGTGTTAATTTAGTTTCTTGTTTTAACTCTGAGTTACAAACCAAACCAGGTCAACAAAAGTCTGACTAACCAGTTCCACTCTCCCACAGCCCTGCAAATTTTTCCCCTTCGAGTATTTAAACCAATTCGCCCTTTCTGAAATTTCCTGTCAAATCTGCTTCCACCGCCCTTTCAGGCAGCGTCTGAACTCGCTGCGTTTACATATAAAAAAAATTCCCCTCCTCTCCCCCTCTGGTTCTTTCCCCGATTCTCTTCAATCTGTGTCCCCCTCTGGTTACCGACTCTCCTGCCCAGTGGAAACAGTTTCTCCTTATTTACTCTGTCCAAAACCCCCCTTCCTGATTCCGAACGCCTCCATTCAATCTCCCCCTTAACCTTCTCCGCTCTGAGGAGAACGATCCCAGCTTCTCCCAGTCTCTCCCACATGGACTGAAGTCCCCTCATCCTGGGTCCCATTCGGGGTAAATCTCCCTCCCGCATCCCTCTCCGAGGCCCGTGACCTCCTTCCTGAAGCGCGGGACCCCGGACTGGGACACGGCCCTCCAGGTGAGGCCTAACTGGCATTTTTAATCCTAACTTCCTTGCTTTTGAACTCCGCGTCTCCCTTAATTCACAGCGTCTTCGCCGCCCCATCAACTTCTCCTGTCACCTTCGAAGATTTGTAGAAGAATCCCCTCGTCCTCCTTACTTAGGGAGGGACACACTCGGCAGGAGGCAGCTCGGTGAAGGTTCACTAGGCCGAATCTGGGGACGAAGGGAGTTTTGTCTTATGAGGGAGAAGTCGAGCAGGTTGGGCCCTGTACCCATTGGAGTTTAGAAGAATGAGAGGCGACCTTATTGAGACATATAAGATCCTGAGGAGGGGGGCTTGACAGGGTGGATGCTGAGGAGGTGTTTCCCCTCGTGGGGGACTCTAGGATTAGGCAGGGGGGCACAGTTTCAGGATAACAGGCCTCCCATGGAAGACAGACACGAGGTGGGGAGGGATTTCTCCCCTCAGAGGGCGGGGAATGGTTGGAATTCTCTCCCTCAGAGGGCCGCTGAAAACTGGGATGGGGGAGAAATCGAGGGTTGGGGGGGGAGAAGGCCGGGAAAAAGGGGCAGAAGAGTGGCCGCGATTGGACCGAGCGGCGGGGTAGGCCCGAATGGCCTCCCTCCCCCATTTCTTGCACGCGGGGGAGGAGGGGTGGGGCCTGTAGGTTGTGCGGGAGCCTGGGGAGAGGAACGAGGGAGGGAACAGGCCAGGCCGAGGCTGACACGGGAGCGCCCGGGAACTTGGCGAAGGCAGAAGGACACTGCGTTCCTCTCATTGAGGAAGTGCCCTTCCGCGATCTTTCGTGCCGACTGTGGAAGGGGGTGAGAAAGAAATCATACCCACAGATCAAATGATTTCCTGTTGACACCAGAAACTACAGTCATTTTGAGATATTTTGAAATGATACTGCAACTCTTCAAAATGGCTTCCTGTCGGGCGCCGCCAGTTAACCCTTTCCAGGCCGGGCAGCTCGGGCCTGAGACGTAAACACTTCCGCAGCGACTCGGAAGGGGGTGGAGCCCCGGAGGGTTAGGGCTCAGTGGGGGGGTTAATGCTCTTAGCTGAGGAGGGGGCCAGGTTCAAGCCCCATGTCCGAGGCGCCAGTGCAATAATCTAGGCCCGATGGCAACTTGCATTTATATGGCGCCTTAAACATGGTGAAACAGCCCGATGGTCCTTACACAGGAGCCCGCCAATGGCTGGGGGGGCAGGGGGGTGCGGGGTAAGAGGCCGGGACGAGAGGGGCGCAGAGATCTCGGGGAGGTTGTAGGGGCTGGAGGGGGTTACAGAGATAGGGAGGGGTGTAGGAGGTTACAGAGATAGGGAGGGGTGTAGGGGGCTGGAGGAGGTTACAGGGATAGGGAGGGGTGTGTAGGGGCTGGAGGAGGTTACAGAGATAGGGAGGGGTGTGTAGAGGCTGGAGGAGGTTACAGAGATAGGGAGGGGTGTGTAGGGGCTGGAGGAGGTTACAGAGATAGGGAGGGGTGTAGGGGCTGGAGGAGGTTACAGAGATAGGGAGGGGGTGTAGGGGCTGGAGGAGGTTACAGAGATAGGGAGGGGTGTAGGGGCTGGAGGAGGCTACAGAGATAGGGAGGGGTGTAGGGGCTGGAGGAGGTTACAGAGATAGGGAGGGGTGTAGGGGCTGGAGGGGATTACAGAGATAGGGAGGGGTGTAGGGGCTGGGGGAGGTTACAGAGATAGGGAGGGGTGTAGGAGGTTACAGAGATAGGGAGGGGTGTAGGGGCTGGAGGAGGTTACAGAGATAGGGAGGGGTGTAGGGGCTGGAGGAGGTTACAGAGATAGGGAGGGGTGTAGGGGCTGGAGGAGGTTACAGAGATAGGGAGGGGTGTAGGGGCTGGAGGGGATTACAGAGATAGGGAGGGGTGTAGGGGCTGGGGGAGGTTACAGAGATAGGGAGGGGTGTAGGAGGTTACAGAGATAGGGAGGGGTGTAGGGGCTGGAGGAGGTTACAGAGATAGGGAGGGGTGTAGGGGCTGGAGGAGGTTACGGAGATAGGGAGGGGTGTAGGGGCTGGAGGAGGTTACAGAGATAGGGAGGGGTGTAGGGGCTGGAGGAGGTTACAGAGATAGGGAGGAGTGTAGGGACTGGAGGAGGTTACAGAGATAGGGAGGGGTGTAGGGGCTGGAGGAGGTTACAGAGATAGGGAGGGGGTGTAGGGGCTGGAGGAGGTTACAGAGATAGGGAGGGGGTGTAGGGGCTGGAGGAGGTCACAGAGATAGGGAGGGTGTGTAGGGGCTGAAGGAGGTTACAGAGATAGGGAGGGGTGTAGGGGCTGGAGGAGGTTACACAGATAGCGAGGGGTGTAGGGGCTGGAGGAGGTTACAGAGATAGGGAGGGGAGTGAGGAGGGGTTTGAAAATAAGCATGAGAATTTGAAAGCGGAGTTGTTGCTGGACTGGGTGAGCACTGGGGGTGATGGGTGAAGGGGGGACTGGGTGTGAGTGAGGACATGGGGGGGGTGGGTAGCAGAGTTTCGGAAGAGCTGAAGTTTACGGAGGGGAGGATGTGGTGGAGGAGTCGGGATAGTCGTGTCTGGAGGGAACGAAGACGATAGGAGAAGCTCCATTGAAGTGGCAAAGTGATTTACAGCCAACTGGTGCACAGCAAGATCCCACAAACTGCAATGATAGATCCTCAGATCATCTAGTCTCTTTCTGGCGGTCGTGGTTAACAGTTGATACTGGGCAAGGGCCTCGGTCAGGGAGTGAATGGTGGGAATGTTGATTGGTAGACCAGGCTGCCATCTAGTGCCCCAGATGGCTGTTGACAAGTCTCCTGGGAGCCAAGCCGAGAAGGCCTCACTTGCGTGAAGGCCAGGCTGGTTGATGCGTGCACCAGACAGTTAGGCCCCAGAGTTGAAAGGAGGGAGTTGGGGGCTGGGGGCAGCGTCGGGCCTGCCCTGGGGCCTATAAGAGGCCAACCCATGGCCCTTAAAGGGCCCCATTCTGCCTCTGCTGTTACCTTACCCGTGGATAGGGGGGAGGCAGATGCAGAGCCCGGAGGCTTTAGACCTGTGGGCAGCGGGATGGGGTGGGGGAGGCGGGGGGAGAACTTCTTTTTCAGGTATCCAGGCCCATCACAGGAATCCGCCCCCCCCTCCTCTCCCCTCCCCACCCACCCCCCTCCTCCTCTCCCCTCCCCACCACCCCCCCTCCTCCCCTCCCCTCCCCTCCTCCCCCCCCCTCCCCTCCTCCCCCGGGCCTCTTGAACCCAGCACCCCCCCACAGCTCCCTAACTGGGACAGGTTGGCAGGTCCTCACGGGACCCCTGCCCTTGGGTGGGAGGCCAGGGCCACAGTCACCATGTTTAACCCAGCGCTTTGTAGAGGAGGGACTTGAACTCCAAACCTTCCGGCCAAGAGGCAGGTTACCCGCCCTGAAATTCTTCGCCTGGTTAGGTATCAGGCAGCATCTTCTCACAACACAGGAGGCCATTCAGTCCATCGTGCCTGTGCTGCCGCTTTGAGAGAGCTATCCAATTAGTCCCACTCTTTCCCCCCACCACCCCACATTCCAGGTTCTAAAAATGTGTATTTATATAGTGCCCTTAATGTAGAATGGGATTGTGTACAGTGGGAGTGAACGGGAAGGGGTTTGGGATTGTGTACAGTGGGAGTGAACGGGAAGGGGTTTGGGTCCATCGGGATTGAACGGGAAGGGGTTTGAGATTGTGTATAGTGGGAGTGAACGGGAAGGGGTTTGGGCCCATTGGGATTGTGTCCAGTGGGAGTGAACGGGAAAGGGTTTGGGATTGTGTACAGTGGGAGTGAACGGGAAGGGGGTTTGGGTCCATTGGGATTGTGTACAGTGGGAGTGAACGGGAAGGGCTTTGGGCCCATTGGGATTGTGTCCAGTGGGAGTGAACGGGAAGGGGTTTGGGTCCATTGGGATTGTGTACAGTGGGAGTGAATGGGAAGGGGTTTGGGATTGTGTACAGTGGGAGTGAACGGGAAGGGGTTTGGGATTGTGTACAATGGGAGTGAACGGGAAGGGGTTTGGGATTGGGATTGTGCACAGTGGGAGTGAACGGGAAGGGGTTTGGGTCCATTGGGATTGTGGACAGTGGGAGTGAACGGGAAGGGGTTTGGGTCCATTGGGATTGTGTACAGTGGGAGTGAACGGGAAGGGGTTTGGGATTGGGATTGTGTACAGTGGGAGTGAAGGGGAAGGGGTTTGGGTCCATTGGGATTGTGGACAGTGGGAGTGAATGGGAAGGGGTTTGGGATTGGGATTGTGTACAGTGGGAGTGAACGGGAAGGGGTTTGGGATTGGGATTGTGTCCAGTGGGAGTGAACGGGAAGGGGTTTGGGTCCATTGGGATTGTGTACAGTGGGAGTGAACGGGAAGGGGTTTGGGATTGGGATTGTGTCCAGGGGGAGTGAATGGGAAGTTGGGGATGATCTCCCAGTAAATCCCTAGCTCCTCCCAGTGATGCTGAATAAAACACAGGATTCGCAGAGCTGGTATTTTTAGAAAATTCTTTTCTTTTTCATAAAACAATACATTTTTCAGGTATAGAAATGTATAATAAATTATGGAATGTTTATATATATATATATCTATATATCTATATATATACAGCCCAACTAACTTCTCAAAAGACAAAAGTAAAACCGAACAGAAGGCATTGAGTGTCCCTTAAACGTGTCCAGGTCACAGGGCACATCGTTTCGTCCGCAAACGGTGCCTTAACCCTCTCACCCTTGACCTGTCCATCTCAGTGACCAGCAGAACAGAACGTGGAGGGGGTCGCGACCCCGAGCGCACCAAACCTCGTGAGAACGGAAACCAAAGAACGGAAAGTGAGCAATGGCTCTCTTCGTACAAATGTACCTTTAAGAAAGTTTGTGAAAGTTTAAGCACCGTCCTGAAGTTGAAATTACTGTTTCGTTAAAAATGCGAGCGTGATCGTTTGTTTTTGTTTTTTTGTTTTTCCTTCTCTGTTATTACAAAAGATGCGAAATTCAAGACCAGTATGTAAACATGTCACGGTCGGCAGCCATCTTGTTTGGGAGCGAGTGAAGGGCGGGGAGAAACGGAGAAAAACAATCTGCTGACGCGATTGAGGAGTTTGCAAATTAGCGCGCGACGCTACATCTGTCACAGTGGGCAGCCGCCCCCTTACCCCCCACCCCCACTCCGACCTCTGACCCCGGAGAGCAAAATGGCGGCTAGCACCTCCTGTTTAAGGCGGCTTTCGGCCTGGCTAATAACTCGGGTGTTGGAACCCGTTGGTTGCCAGGCCTGAAAAGAGGAGCTGGGGCTCTTCACAACGAATGACCCGCCAGCTCTTAATACTGGGGCTGGGTAGCGGCCGAGCCGATGACCCTCGGGCCTGACCGCTCCCTGTACGGACTAACACAGGCCCCGCTGAAACGGTCTTGGGGGGGTGGGGGGCGGTGGGGGGGGGGGGGTCGAATGGGCCCCGCTCGTCCTTTTTTTTATTCAAGAAATATGTGTTGTAACTCGGCCAACCCTCCACTGGCTGCCCCTCCTGTGGCATTGCGCGGTGTAGATAGAGTGACAGGAGGAGGAGGAGGGGGCCAACAGCGGTGACTTCGGAGGGAAAACTGCACTCTCGACGGCCGGTGTGCAACCCGGGGCCCATTCCTGCCCCCCCCTCGCGCACGAGAGGAGAGGAGGAGGCCGCCGCCGATCAGCCCCGCGTTTCCCGCCTTCGCTCCCTTCGGTGAAGGCAAGCGCACCTGGAAAGAACACCGGCAAACGCGGGGCCAGGATGAGAATGAGGTCCGACACGGGAAAAGCACCATGTGTTAAGCGGCATCGGGGCAAGGCCCAAGCCGCCCCTTCGTGAAAGAAAACAGAGCAAGGCACGTCGGGCCCCTCGCAGCCCGGGGGCCTGGAACACTAGGCCCCAAAGCCTGCAACGAGCAAAGGGAGTGAAAGTAATGATCGACTGCTCGGTATTATATATTTTTAAAAAAAAAATTGTGTCAAGGCATCGCCTGCCCAGGGAGCCGTGGTCACGCGTAGTGGTCGCCAGGGTAACCCTCGCCAACCCTCGGGTCTGGACAACTGAGGCCTAGTCCTGTGGTGACCCCCCCTGCTCGCCTTGTAGGAGCGTCAGCTCTGATTGGATGAGCTCACAACACGTGACTCCAAACACGTCTCCTGCCATCGGTCACCTGACACGTCCATTCCCCACCACCTTGGCCAAGTCGGAGAGCTAAGAGTCCTCGTGATCTCTGACCATGCAGCCTCTTTCTCTCCCCCCCACCCCCACCCCACCACCCACAACCATCTTAATGAAAGCGCTAAAGCCCCCTGACGCTTGCCCTTCCCATTTTGAGGTGGCTGTTCCTGTCAATATTTCCTTAGCGATGGAGGGGGGTGGTGGGGGGGGGTGGGGGTGGGAAGGCCGGAGCCTGACTTCACTCCCTCAGGGGACAGGGAGGTCCTGCCCCGTCCCCCCGGGGAGGGGAGCAGTGAGCTCCAACATGGCTCCCTGAGGTTGGGGGGAGGGGGAGGGGATGGGGGCCAGCTACCCCCCTCCTCCCGATCGTACCTCCGCGAGCTGACATCATCTCCTTGGCGACCGGGCAGGCACCCAAAGGGTAAGACGACAGCAGCGGGCTCACCGAGCCCAAATGAAGAGTTTGGTATAATGGGCGTCGGTCTCTTCCCTCTGACCTCCAAGCCCAAAACAGCGCCCCCCCCACTACCTAAATACCCCTCCCCCAACCCCACCACCCCCACAACCTCTGCCCCACCCAGCCAGCCGGGGATGTCTAACGTATCCAAAGCAAATCTCATCATCTCCACCCCATCGTGAAGAGGGAAATGGGCCCTTGCCAACCTGTTACAAGCAGCGAGGTCGCGCGGGCAATGGGGAGGGAGGGCTGAAAATTCGGAAAGGGGTTCGAGAGGGTAGATGTAGAGAAGATGTGGGGGAGGAGAGACCAGAACTAAGGGGGGGGTCATCAATATAAGACAGTCACTGATAAATCTAATGGGGAATTCAGGAGAAACGTCTTTACCCAGGGAGAGGGGAGAATGTGGGACTCGCTCCCACGGGGAGTGGGGGAGAATGTGGGACTCGCTCCCACGGGGAGTGGGGGAGAATGTGGGACTCGCTCCCACGGGGAGTGGGGGAGAATGTGGGACTCGCTCCCACGGGGAGTGGGGGAGAATGTGGGACTCGCTCCCACGGGGAGAGCGGGGAGAATGTGGGACTCGCTCCCACGGGGAGTGGGGGAGAATGTGGGACTCGCTCCCACGGGGAGTGGGGGAGAATGTGGGACTCGCTCCCACGGGGAGTGGGGGAGAATGTGGGACTCGCTCCCACGGGGAGTGGGGGAGAATGTGGGACTCGCTCCCACGGGGAGTGGGGGAGAATGTGGGACTCGCTCCCACGGGGAGTGGGGATGAATGTGGGACTCGCTCCCACGGGGAGTGGGGATGAATGTGGGACTCGCTCCCACGGGGAGTGGGGATGAATGTGGGACTCGCTCCCACGGGGAGTGGTCGAGGTGAATTGCGGAGATGGATCGAAGTGGGAGGGGGGGAAGCTGGATAAACATACGAGGGAGAAAAGAATAGAAGGATATGTTGATGGGGGGGCGGGGGAGATGAAGAGGAGGGGTGGGAGGATGCAAAATGAAGCCAGCTTCTGTTGGCATCTCCATCGTGAGGCGTGCTCTCCGTAGCAACCGCTGGCGTGACAATGGAAAGCGGGCCCATCAACAGGAGACTGTCGAGTCTCGTAAACGGAGAGGGTGTGATTGAGGGAGCGGGAGAGAGAGAGAGCAAGCGAGAGAAAGAAAGAATGGTGGACGGGGCAGAGAGCGAGAAAGAATGGCGGAAGGGGGAGAGAGAGCGAGAAAGAATGAATAGGAGATAAAGAAGGGGCGCGAGGGTTGGGTGGGGGTACAAGGCCCTGTTCGCGTTAAAAACAAGTTCTTTGGAGAAGGCGGGAGGGGGTGCGAACATTGTAACACGTTGGACGCCATTTTTTCCTCCCCACCACAAGGCAACGCAAGGTCTCTCTGGCCTCGGTCATCACCGCGGGAATGAGGGAGGAGACTGCGGCCTACCCTCAAGGCCCCTGGTTTGCCAGCAGACACATCAGCCCCGCTGGCGCCGCCGAAAGCGCTCCCTGAACAAGGCCAGCCGGACCGAGCGGTTAAGGCCCCTGCAACTTGGACGCTTCTTTGTGACCCCAGCCACCCCCGCCGATGACCCCTGACCTCCGACACGGCTGCAAGCACGCTGGTCCAAGCCGCCCCCCTCCCCCAAGGCCGTGGCCCTCGCTCCTTGGGCTGACCCCTGGGAGACTAGGCCCCAACGCAACCCTTTGCTTTGGTTATAACGATAAGAGTCTTTCGAATCTTTGGTGCGGTTTTTTTTTGGGGGCGGAGGGGGGGAGGGGAGAGGGGGGAGGGTGGGGCACTGGGTGGGCGGAGCTGTGCCTCCTCCCTCCACCCCCACCCCCGCCCCCCGGACATTGGTAGGGTTTTTACCCGGAAGCCAAGTCCGTCGGCATCGACAAACTCCCCCCACCTCATTCCCCAAGATATCCCAGAAAATACAGCCAAGCCCCTTAGTCCAGGTCAAATGGAGGTCGACGCGCGGCGCGACCTCCCCGCCCCTCCCCAAATCTAGGCCTTCGAAGAGGCCGGGTTGACGCCGCGCCCCGATTGGCTGAGCCAACTCTTGACGCCAACGACGGGCACGGTCCATCTGGAGTAGGGAGATGGTGGGCCAAGGAGGTTCCTCAGGCAAGATGGTGTCCCTTCCCTGACCCCCCCCGCCCCCACAACCCCCACCACAACTTTCTCTTCCCCACCACAAGAAACGGGGCGGGGGGAGGGCATTGATTGTCCTGATCCCCTCTCACCCTCGCCCTGCCCTGCCCATGACATCAAAGTAGGTGGGGTCAGGGGTCGCGTGCACCGGGCAACCATGCCTGACAACAGTGGAGGGGGTCTCCGATGGACTTCCCTGGCTGTTCCTCCCATGGGGAAATGTTTAAAAAGAAAAATTGGGAAGAAAATGGAAAATGCCTGAAAACAATTGACCTCTTGCTCGTGGGTCAACAAATGGATTGTGGCAGGTTTTGGGGCTGAGGGGAGGGGCCGGGGGGGGAGGCAAATCTTGGTTGTATCGTCGACCAGCTTGAATGGGAGAGGTTAACTGAGTCTGTCCTTCCCAGGACAATCCTTCCTTCCACTCCCCCCACCCCCACCACCACAGACCACCTTCCTTCCTCGCCGGCTCTTTCCGCCTCCTAATTCGAGGCCTCTTTCCCTCTCAGGCCTTGGCATTCCTCGTTCACCACCGGGCTGGGGGTGTTGGCCTGGTCGTTCTTCTTTTTCCTCAGGGTGTCGATCCAGCTGGAGCTGGAGCGGGTGGCGAAGCTGGAGAGGGCCAGCGAGCTGAGCCGCATGTTCTTGCCGGAGGTGATGAGCTCGCCGAAGCCCTCCTGGTGCGAGAAGGCGTAGCCGGATCGTCGGGAGCCCGCCCGTCCTACCCTCCGCATGCAGCGGTGCTGAGGCTTCTGCTTCTTCCTGACCAGCTGCGTGTAGCGGACCTGAGGTGGTGGGGGGTGGGGGGAGGAGAAAGGAAAAGGGACACCTCTTAGGGACCAGGAGAACCGAAATGGAGGCCCGAGGCCTGCAGCGCAGGATGGCAATTGAAGGGGCCTAGTCCCAAAGGGCAGGAATCCAGAGAGGGCCCAGTCAACAGGGCAGGAAACTAGGGAAGGGGCCTAATCTCAAAGGGCAGGAATCTAGGGACAGGCCTAGTCTCAAAGGGCAGGAATCTAGGGAAAAGCCTTGTCCAAAGGGCAGGAATCTAGGGACAGGCCAAATCCCAAAGGGCAGGAATCTAGGAAAAGGCCTAGTCCCAAAAAGCAGGAATCTAGGGAAAGGCCTAGTCCCAAAGGGCAGGAATCTAGGGAAAGGCCGAGTCTAAAGGGCAGGAATCTAGGGAGAGGCCTAGTCCCAAAGAGCAGGATGTCAAGGGAGAGGCCTAGTCCCAAAGGGCAGGAATCTAGGTACATGGCCTAGTCCCAAAGGGCAGGAATCTAGGGACAGGCCTAGTCCCAAAGGGCAGGAATCTAGGGACAGGCCGAGTCCCAAAGGGCAGGAATCTAGGGAAAGGCCTAGTCCAAAGGGCAGGAATCTCGGGAAAGGCCTAGTCCCAAAGGGCAGGAATCTAGGGAAAGGCCTAGTCCCAAAGGGCAGGAATCTAGGGAAAGGCCTAGTCCCAAAGGGCAGGAATCTAGGGAAAGGCCTAGTCCCAAAGGGCAGGAATCTAGGGAAAGGCCTAGTCCCAAAGGGCAGGAATCTAGGGAAAGGCCTAGTCCCAAAGGGCAGGAATCTAGGGACAGGCCTAGTCCCAAAGGGCAAGATGCCCAGTGAAGGGTCTAGTCCCAAAGGGCAAGATGCCCAGTGAAAGGTCTAGTCCCAGTGGGCAGGATGTCCAGTGAAGGGTCTAGTCCCAAAGGGCAGGATGCCCAGTGAAGGGTCTAGTCCCAGTGGGCAGGATGCCTAGGGAAGATGCTAGTGCCAATGGGCAGAACGTCGAGGGAAGGGCCGAAGCCTGGAGGGCAGGGGGAAAAGAGTAAATTGAGTAGGGCCAAAAGAGGCCCTGGGTGTCAGCTTATTAAGGCCTTGGCCTCTCCTGCCCCATATCGTCCACCGAGCCGGCAAGGTAAGTTACCAACAGGCCGGGGTACTTGCCCCGCGAACTAGGCAGGGTATTTTACAAGGCCAGGCAGGGCAAGGAGAGAGAGAGAGAGAGAGAGAGAGAGAGATACGGGATCTTACCGTGTCAGCTAGCCTGGGCTTCAGGTCCAACTTGAGAAAGCGGAAGGCAACAACCGGCATGATGCAGATGACGGTAGTTAAGATGATGGTGAACCACACGGTTGGCTGCACCAAGGTGTTGTTGGCATTGGCTGTGGGATAGACACAACGGGCAGTCATGAGTTTTGGCCACTGGACTTACACCCCGCAGATACCGACATCGCCTTTCCACAGTCAATCGCACCCACGGCAAGTAACCGGGGCTGATTTCACGCACGCAATTTGTATGGGGCAACTACCCTTCCACTCGCTGCATTTTGGCAGAGAAATCGCTCCACTCCGCTGTGGTTTCAGTCACGAGTTCTGTTTGCTGTGGTTCGCAGAGACTCAGTTTCGGTAAACTAAGGAGCCTGTTTGATATAGTTGCAGGGACTACTGAAAAAGACGTTGTAGACTGTTTTCTGTGCTGCACTGTAGAAAAAGACCCTGTAGACTGCTTCAGTGTGCTTTTTAAATAGCCTCTATAAGCTGTTTGCTATAGTGCTTTGTTTAAATAGACTCTGTAGACAGTGTGCTGTAGTGCACTGTTTAAACAGTCTCTGTAGACTGTTTGCTCGAGTGCACTGTTTAAATAGATTCTGTAGACTGTTTGCTATAGTGCGCTGTTTAAATAGACTCTGTAGACTGTTTGCTGTAGTGCACTGTTTAAATAGACTCTGTAGACTGTTTGCTGTAGTGCACTGTTTAAATAGAGTCTATACAAAGTCTGCACGAGTGCACTGTTTAAATACCCTCTTATAGACGGTTTGCTGTGTACTGTTTAAATAGACTCTGTAGACTGTTTGCTGTAGTGCACTGTTTAAATAGACTCTATAGACTGTTTACTGTAGTGCACATTTTAAAAAGACTGTTTATTGTGGTGTGCTGTTTAAATATACTGTTTACTGTAGTGCACAGTTTAAATAGACTGTTTACTGTAGTGCTCTGTTTAAATAGACTCTATAGACTGTTTACTGTAGTGCACTGTTTAAATAGACTGTTTACTGTAGTGCACTGTTTAAATAGACTCTATAGACTGTTTGCTGTAGTGCACTGTTTAAATAGACTCTATAGACTGTTTACTGTAGTGCACTGTTTAAATAGACTCTATACACTGTTTAGTGTAGTGCACTGTTTAAATAGACTGTTTACTGTAGTGCACTGTTTAAATAGACTCTATAGACTGTTTACTGTAGTGCACTGTTTAAATAGACTCTATAGACTGTTTACTGTAGTGCACTGTTTAAATAGACTCTATAGACTGTTTACTGTAGTGCACTGTTTAAATAGACTCTATAGACTGTTTACTGTAGTGCACTGTTTAAATAGACTCTATAGACTGTTTAGTGTAGTGCACTGTTTAAATAGACTGTTTACTGTAGTGCACTGTTTAAATAGACTCTATAGACTGTTTGCTGTAGTGCACTGTTTAAATAGATTCTATAGACTGTTTGCTGTAGTGCACTGTTTAAATAGACTCTATAGACTGCTTGCTGTAGTGCACTGTTTAAATAGATTCTATAGACTGTTTGCTGTAGTGCACTGTTTAAATAGACTCTATAGACTGTTTGCTGTAGTGCACTGTTTAAATAGATTCTATAGACTGTTTGCTGTAGTGCACTGTTTAAATAGATTCTATAGACTGCTTGCTGTAGTGCACTGTTTAAATAGATTCTATAGACTGTTTGCTGTAGTGCACTGTTTAAATAGACTCTATAGACTGTTTACTGTAGTGCACTGTTTAAATAGGCTGTGTACTGTAGTGCACTGTTTAAATAGACTCTATAGACTGTTTACTGTAGTGCACTGTTTAAATAGACTCTATAGACTGTTTACTGTAGTGCACTGTTTAAATAGACTCTATAGACTGTTCACTGTAGTGCACTGTTTAAATAGACTCTGTAGACTGTTTACTGTAGTGCACTGTTTAAATAGACTCTATAGACTGTTTACTGTAGTGCACTGTTTAAATAGACTCTATAGACGGTTTACTGTAGTGGACTGTTTAAATAGACTGTTTACTGTAGTGCACTGTTTAAATAGACTCTATAGACTGTTTACTGTAGTGGACTGTTTAAATAGACTCTATAGACTGTTTACTGTAGTGCGCTGTTTAAATAGACTGTTTGCTGTAGTGCACTGTTTAAAAAGACTCTATAGACTGTTTACTGTAGTGCACTGTTTAAATAGACTGTTTACTGTAGTGCACTGTTTAAATAGACTCTATAGACTGTTTACTGTAGTGCGCTGTTTAAATAGACTCTATAGACTGTTTACTGTAGTGCACTGTTTAAATAGATCTCTGTAGACTGTTTACTGTAGTGCACTGTTTAAATAGACTCTATAGACTGTTTACAGTAGTGCACTGTTTAAATAGACTCTATAGACTGTTTACAGTAGTGCACTGTTTAAATAGACTCTATAGACTGTTTACAGTAGTGCACTGTTTAAATAGACTCTATAGACTGTTTACAGTAGTGCACTGCTTAAATAGACTCTATAGACTGTTTGCTGTAGTGCACTGTTTAAATAGACTCTATAGACTGTTTACTGTAGTGCACTGTTTAAATAGACTGTTTACTGTAGTGCACTGTTTAAATAGACTCTATAGACTGTTTACTGTAGTGCACTGTTTAAATAGACTCTATAGACTGTTTACTGTAGGGCACTGTTTAAATAGACTCTGTAGACTGTTTACTGTAGTGCACTGTTTAATTAGACTCTATAGACTGTTTACAGTAGTGCACTGTTTAAATAGACTCTATAGACTGTTTACTGTAGGGCACTGTTTAAATAGACTCTGTAGACTGTTTACTGTAGTGCACTGTTTAATTAGACTCTATAGACTGTTTACAGTAGTGCACTGTTTAAATAGACTCTATAGACTGTTTACAGTAGTGCACTGTTTAAATAGACTCTATAGACTGTTTACTGTAGTGCACTGTTTAAATAGACTCCATAGACTGTTTACTGTAGTGCACTGTTTAAATAGACTCTATAGACTGTTTACTGTAGTGCACTGTTTAAATAGACTCTATAGACTGTTTACTGCAGTGCACTGATTAAATAGGCTCTATAGACTGTTTACTGTAGTGCACTGTTTAAATAGACTCTACAGACTGTTTACTGCAGTGCACTGATTAAATAGGCTCTATAGACTGTTTACTGTAGTGCACTGTTTAAATAGACTCTATAGACTGTTTACTGTAGTGCACTGTTTAAATAGACTCTATAGACTGTTTACTGTAGTGCACTGTTTAAATAGACTTTATAGACTGTTTACTGTAGTGCACTGTTTAAATAGACTCTATAGACTGTTTACTGTAGTGCACTGTTTAAATAGACTCTATAGACTGTTTACTGTAGTGCACTGTTTAAATAGACTCTATAGACTGTTTACTGTAGTGCACTGTTTAAATAGACTCCATAGACTGTTTACTGTAGTGCACTGTTTAAATAGACTCTATAGACTGTTTGCTGTAGTGCACTGTTTAAATAGACTCTATAGACTGTTTACTGTAGTGCACTGTTTAAATAGACTCTATAGACTGTTTACTGTAGTGCACTGTTTAAATAGACTCTATAGACTGTTTACTGTAGTGCACTGTTTAAATAGACTCTATAGACTGTTTACTGTAGTGCACTGTTTAAATAGACTCTATAGACTGTTTACTGTAGTGCACTGTTTAAATAGACTCTATAGACTGTTTACTGTAGTGCACTGTTTAAATAGACTCTATAGACTGTTTGCTGTAGTACACTGTTTAAATAGACTCTATAGACTGTTTACTGTAGAGCACTGTTTAAATAGACTCTATAGACTGTTTACTGTAATGCACTGTTTAAATAGACTCTATAGACTGTTTACTGTAGTGCACTGTTTAAATAGACTCTATAGACTGTATACTGTAGTGCACTGTTTAAATAGACTCTATAGACCGTTTACTGTAGTGTGCTGTTCAAATAGACTCTATAGACTGTTTACTGTAGTGCACTGTTTAAATAGACACTATAGACTGTTTACTGTAGTGCACTGTTTAAATGGACTGTTTACTGTAGTGCATTGTTTAAATAGACTCTATAGACTGTTTACTGTAGTAAACTGTTTAAATAGACTCTATAGACTGTTTACTGTAGTGCACTGTTTAAATGGACTGTTTACTGTAGTGCATTGTTTAAATAGACTCTATAGACTGTTTACTGTAGTGCACTGTTTAAATAGACTCTATAGACTGTTTGCTGTAGTGCACTCTTTAAATAGACTCTATAGGCTGTTTGCTGTAGTGCACTGTTTAAATAGACTCTATAGGCTGTTTACTGTAGTGCACTGTTTAAATAGACTCTATAGACTGTTTACTGTAGTGCACTGTTTAAATAGACTCTATAGACTGTTTACTGTAATGCTCTGTTTAAATAGACTCTATAGACTGTTTACTGTAATGCACTGTTTAAATAGACTGTTTACTGTAGTGCACTGTTTAAATAGACTCTATAGACTGTTTACTGTAATGCACTGTTTAAATAGACTCTATAGACTGTTTACTGTAATGCACTGTTTAAATAGACTGTTTACTGTAGTGCACTGTTTAAATAGACTCTATAGACTGTTTACTGTAGTGCACTGTTTAAATAGACTCTATAGACTGTTTACTGCAATGCACTGTGTAAACAGACTCTATAGACTGTTAACTGTAGTGCACTGTTTAAATAGACTCTATAGACTGTTTGCTGTAGTGCACTGTTTAAATAGACTCTATAGACTGTTTACTGTAGTGCACTGTTTAAATAGACTCTATAGACTGTTTGCTGTAGTGCACTGTTTAAATAGACTCTATACACTGTTTACTGTAGTGCACTGTTTACATAGACTCCGTAGGCTGTTTGCTGTAGTACACTGTTAAAATAGACTCTATAGACTGTTTACTGTAGTGCACTGTTTAAATAGACTCTATAGACTGTTTACTGTAGTGCACTGTTTAAATAGACTCTATAGACTGTTTACTGTAGTGCACTGTTTAAATAGACTCTATAGACTGTTTACTGTAGTGCACTGTTTAAATAGGCTGTTTACTGTAGTGCACTGTTTAAATAGACTCTATAGACTGTTTACTGTAGTGCACTGTTTAAATAGACTCTATAGACTGTTTACTGTAGTGCACTGTTTAATTAGACTATATAGACTGTTTGCTGTAGTGCACTGTTTAAATAGACTCTATAGACTGTTTACTGTAGTGCACTGTTTAAATAGACTCTACAGACTGTTTGCTGTAGTGCACTGTTTAAATAGACTCTATAGACTGTTTACTGTAGTGCACTGTTTAAATACACTCTACAGACTGTTTGCTGTAGTGCACTGTTTAAATAGACTCTATAGACTGTTTACTGTAGTGCACTGTTTAAATAGACTCTGTACACTGTTTGCTGTAGTGCACTGTTTAAATAGACTCTATAGACTGTTTACTGTAGTGCACTGTTTAAATAGACTCTATAGACTGTTTACTGTAGTGTGCTGTTTAAATAGTCTCTATAGACTGTTTACTGTAGTGCACTGTTTAAATAGACTGTTTACTGTAGTGCGCTGTTTAAATAGACTCTATAGACTGTTTACTGTAGTGCACTGTTGAAATAGACTCTATAGACTGTTTACTGTAGTGCACTGTTTAAATAGACTCTATAGGCTGTTTACTGTAGTGCACTGTTTAAATAGACTCTATAGACTGTTAACTGTAGTGCACTGTTTAAATAGAATCTATAGACTGTTTACTGTAGTGCACTGTTTAAATAGACTCTATAGACTGTTTACAGTAGTGCACTGATAAAATAGACTCTATAGACTGTTTACTGTAGCGCACCGTTTAAATAGACTCTATAGACTGTTTGCTTTAGTGCACTGTTTAAATAGACTCTATAGACTGTTTGCTGAAGTGCACTGTTTAAATAGACTCCATAGACTGTTTACTGTAGTGCACTGTTTAAATAGACTCTATAGACTGTTTGCTTTAGTGCACTGTTTAAATAGACTCTATAGATTGTTTGCTTTAGTGCACTGTTTAAATAGACTCTATAGACTGTATGCTGTAGTGCACTGTTTAAATAGACTCTATAGACTGTTTACTGTAGTGCACTGTTTAAATAGACTCTATAGACTGTTTGCTTTAGTGCACTGTTTAAATAGACTCTATAGACTGCTTGCAGTAGTGCACTGTTTAAATAGACTCTATAGACTGTTTGCATTAGTGCACTGTTTAAATAGACTCTATAGACTGTTTGCTGTAGTGCACTGTTTAAATAGGCTCTATAGACTGTTTACTGTAGTGCACTTTTTAAATAGACTCTATAGACTGTTTGCTTTAGTGCACTGTTTAAATAGAATCTATAGACTGTTTGCTGTAGTGCACTGTTTAAATAGACTCTATAGACTGTTAACTGTAGTGCACTGTTTAAATAGACTCTATAGGCTGTTTGCTGTAGTGCACTGTTTAAATAGACTCCATAGACTGTATACTGTAGTGCACTGTTTAAATAGACTCTATAGACTGTTAACTGTAGTGCACTGTTTAAATAGACTCTATAGACTGTTTACTGTAGTGCACTGTTTAAATAGACTCTATAGACTGTTTACTGTAGTGCACTGTTTAAATAGACTCTATAGACTGTTTACTGTAGTAAACTGATTAAATAGACTCTATAGACTGTTTACTGTAGTGCACTGTTTAAAAAGACTCTATAGGCTGTTTGCTGTAGTGCACTGTTTAAATAGACTCTATAGACTGTTTACTGTAGTGCACTGTTTAAATAGACTCTATAGACTGTTTGCTGTAGTGCACTGTTTAAATAGACTCTATAGACTGTTTACTGTAGTGCACTGTTTAAATAGACTCCATAGACTGTTTACTGTAGTGCACTGTTTAAATAGACTCTATACACTGTTTACTGTAGAGCACTGTTTAAATAGACTGTATAGACTGTTTACTGTAGTGCACTGTTTAAATAGACTCTATAGACTGTTTACTGTAGTGCACTGTTTAAATAGGCTGTTTACTGTAGTGCACTGTTTAAATAGACTCTATAGACTGTTTACTGTAATGCACTGTTTAAACAGACTCTATAGACTGTTAACTGTAGTGCACTGTTTAAATCGACTCTATAGACCGTTTACTGTAGTGCACTGTTTAAATAGACTCTATAGACTGTTTGCTGTAGTGCACTGTTTAAATAGACTCTATAGACTGTTTGCTGTAGTGCACTGTTTAAATAGACTCTATAGACTGTTTAATGTAGTGCGCTGTTTAAATAGACTCTATAGACTGTTTACTGTAGTGCACTGTTTAAATAGGCTGTTTACTGTAGTGCACTGTTTAAATAGACTCTATAGACTGTTTACTGTAGTGCACTGTTTAAATAGACTCTACAGACTGTTTACTGTAGTGCACTGTTTAAATACACTCTATAGACTGTTTACTGTAGTGCACTGTTTAAATAGACTCTACAGGCTGTTTACTGTAGTGCACTGTTTAAATAGACTATAGACTGTTTACTGTAGTGCACTGTTTAAATAGACTCTATAGACTGTTTACTGTAGTGCACTGTTTAAATAGACTCTATAGACTGTTTACTGTAGTGCACTGTTTAAATAGACTCAATAGACTGTTTACTGTAGTGCACTGTTTAAATAGACTCTATAGACTGTTTACTGTAGTGAACAGTTTAAATAGACTGTTTACTGTAGTGCACAGTTTAAATAGACTGTTTACTGTAGTGCACAGTTTAAATAGACTCTATAGACTGTTTACTGTAGTGCACTGTTTAAATAGACTCTACAGACTGTTTACTGTAGTGCACTGTTTAAATAGGATGTTTAATGTAGTGCACTGTTTAAATAGGCTGTTTACTGTAGTGCACTGTTTAAATAGACTGTTTACTGTAGTGCACACTTTAAATAGGCTGTTTACTGTAGTGCACTGTTTAAATAGACTGTTTACTATAGTGCACTGTTTAAATAGGCTGTTTACTGTAGTGCACTGTTTAAATAGTCTGTTTACTGTAGTGCACTGTTTAAATAGACTCTATAGACTGTTTACTGTAGTGCACTGTTTAAATAGGCTGTTTACTGTAGTGCACTGTTTAAATAGACTCTATAGACTGTTTACAGTAGTGCACTGTTTAAATAGACTCTATAGACTGTTTACTGTAGTGCACTGTTTAAATAGACTCTATAGACTGTTTACTGTAGTGCACTGTTTAAATAGACTCTATAGACTGTTTACTGCAATGCACTGTTTAAACAGACTCTATAGACTGTTAACTGTAGTGCACTGTTTAAATAGACTCTATAGGCTGTTTGCTGTAGTGCACTGTTTAAATAGACTCTATAGGCTGTTAACTGTAGTGCACTGTTTAAATAGACTCTATAGACTGTTTACTGTAGTGCACTGTTTAAATAGACTCTATAGACTGTTTGCTGTAGTGCACTGTTTAAATAGACTCTATAGACTGTTTACTGTAGTGCACAGTTTAAATAGACTCTATAGACTGTTTACTGTAGTGCGCTGTTTAAATAGACTCTATAGACTGTTTACTGTAGTGCACTGTTTAAATAGACTCTATAGACTGTTTGCTGTAGTGCACTGTTTAAATAGACTCTATAGACTGTTTGCTGTAGTGCACTGTTTAAATAGACTCTATAGACTGTTTACTGTAGTGCACTGTTTAAATAGACTCTATAGACTGTTTGCTGTAGTGCACTGTTTAAATAGACTCTATAGACTGTTTACTGTAGTGCACTGTTTAAATAGACTCTATAGACTGTTTGCTGTAGTGCACGGTTTAAATAGACTCTATACACTGTTTACTGTAGTGCACTGTTTACATAGACTCCGTAGGCTGTTTGCTGTAGTACACTGTTAAATTAGACTCAATAGACCGTTTACTGTAGTGCACTGTTTAAATAGACTCTCTAGACTGTTTACTGTAGTGCACTGTTTAAATAGACTCTATAGACTGTTTACTGTAATGCACTGTTTAAATAGACTCTATAGACTGTTTACTGTAGTGCACTGTTTAAATAGACTCTATAGACTGTTTACTGTAGTGCACTGTTTAAATAGACTCTATAGACTGTTTACTGTAGTGCACTGTTTAAATAGACTCTATAGACTGCTTACTGTAGTGCACTGTTTAAATAGACTCTATAGACTGTTTACTGTAGTGCACTGTTTAAATAGACTCTATAGACTGTTTACTGTAGTGCACTGTTTAAATAGACTCTATAGACTGTTTACTGTAGTGCACTGTTTAAATAGACTCTATAGACTGTTTACTGTAGTGCACTGTTTAAATAGACTCTATAGACTGTTTACTGTAGTGCACTGTTTAAATAGACTCTATAGACTGTTTACTGCAGTGCACTGATTAAATAGACTCTATAGACTGTTTACTGTAGTTCACTGTTTAAATAGACTCTATAGACTGTTTACTGTAGTGCACTGTTTAAATAGACTCTATAGACTGTTTACTGTAGTGCACTGTTTAAATAGACTCTATAGACTGTTTACTGTAGTGCACTGTTTAAATAGACTCTACAGACTGTTTGCTGTAGTGCACTGTTTAAATAAACTCTATAGACTGTTTACTGTAGTGCACTGTTTAAATAGACTCTGTAGACTGTTTACTGTAATGCACTGTTTAAATAGACTGTTTACTGTAGTGCACTGTTTAAATAGACTGTTTACTGTAGTGCACTGTTTAAAGAGACTCTATAGACTGTTTACTGTAGTGCACTGTTTAAATAGACTCTATAGACTGTTTACTGCAATGCACTGTTTAAACAGACTCTATAGACTGTTAACTGTAGTGCACTGTTTAAATAGACTCTATAGACCGTTTACTGTAGTGCACTGTTTAAATAGACTCTATAGACTGTTTACTGTAGTGCACTGTTTAAATAGACTCTATAGACTGTTTACTGTAGTGCATTGTTTAAATAGACTCTATAGACTGTTTGCTGTAGTGCACTGTTTAAATAGACTCTATAGACTGTTTACTGTAGTGCACTGTTTAAATAGACTCTATAGACTGTTTACTATAATGCACTGTTTAAATAGACTGTAAAGACTGTTTACTGTAGTGCACTGTTTAAATAGACTCTATAGACTGTTTACTGTAGTGCACTGTTTAAATAGAGTCTATAGACTGTTTACTGTAGTGCACTGTTTAAATAGACTCTATAGACTGTTTACTGTAGTGCACTGTTTAAATAGACTCTATAGACTGTTTACTGCAGTGCGCTGTTCAAATAGACCTTTTACTGTAGTGCACTGTTTAAATAGACTCTATAGACTGTTTACTGTAGTGCACTGTTTAAATAGACTCTATAGACTGTTTACTGTAGTGCACTGTTTAAATAGACTCTATAGACTGTTTACTGTAGTGCACTGTTTAAATAGACACTATAGACTGTTTGCTGTAGTGCACTGTTTAAATAGACGCTATAGACTGTTTACTGTAGTGCACTGTTTAAATAGACTCTATAGACTGTTTACTGTAGTGCACTGTTTAAATAGACTCTATAGATTGTTTACTGTAGTGCACTGTTTAAATAGGCTGTTTACTGTAGTGCACTGTTTAAATAGACTCTATAGACTGTTTACTGTAGTGCACTGTTTAAATAGACTCTATAAACTGTTTACTGTAGTGCACTGTTTAAATAGACTATATAGACTGTTTGCTGTAGTGCATTGTTTAAATAGACTATAGAGTGTGTACTCTAGTGCACTGTTTAAATAGACTCGATAGACTGTTTACAGTAGTGCACTGTTTAAATAGACTCTATAGACTGTTTACTGTAGTGCACTGTTTAAATAGACTGTTTACTGTAGTGCATTGTTTAAATAGACTCTATAGACTGTTTACTGTAGTGCACTGTTTAAATACACTGTTTACTGTAGTAAACTGTTTAAATAGACTCTATAGACTGTTTACTGTAGTGCACTGTTTAAATAGACTGTTTACTGTAGTGCACTGTTTAAATAGACTCTATAGACTGTTTACTGTAGTGCACTGTTTAAATAGACTGTTTGCTGTAGTGCACTGTTTAAATAGACTCTATAGACTGTTTACTGTAGTGCACTGTTTAAATAGACTCTATAGACTGTTTACTGTAGTGCACTGTTTAAAAAGACTCTATAGGCTGTTTGCTGTAGTGCACTGTTTAAATAGACTCTATAGACTGTTTACTGTAGTGCACTGTTTAAATAGACTCTATAGACTGTTTACTGTAGTGCACTGTTTAAATAGACTGTTTACTGTAGTGCACTGTTTAAATAGACTCTATAGACTGTTTACTGTAGTGCACTGTTTAAATAGGCTGTTTACTGTAGTGCACTGTTTAAATAGACTCTATAGACTGTTTACTGTAATGCACTGTTTAAACAGACTCTATAGACTGTTAACTGTAGTGCACTGTTTAAATCGACTCTATAGACCGTTTACTGTAGTGCACTGTTTAAATAGACTCTATAGACTCTTTGCTGTAGTGCACTGTTTAAATAGACTCTATAGACTGTTTGCTGTAGTGCACTGTTTAAATAGACTCTATAGACTGTTTACTGTAGTGCACTGTTTAAATAGGCTGTTTACTGTAGTGCACTGTTTAAATAGACTCTATAGACTGTTTACTGTAGTGCACTGTTTAAATAGACTGTTTGCTGTAGTGCACTGTTTAAATAGACTCTATAGACTGTTTACTGCAGTGCACTGTTTAAATAGACTGTATACTGTAGTAAACTGATTAAATAGACTCTATAGACTGTTTACTGTAGTGCACTGTTTAAAAAGACTCTATAGGCTGTTTGCTGTAGTGCATTGTTTAAATAGACTCTATAGACTGTTTACTGTAGTGCACTGTTTAAATAGACTCTATAGACTGTTTGCTGTAGTGCACTGTTTAAATAGACTCAATAGACTGTTTACTGTAGTGCACTGTTTAAATAGACTCCATAGACTGTTTACTGTAGTGCACTGTTTAAATAGACTCTATACACTGTTTACTGTAGAGCACTGTTTAAATAGACTCTATAGACTGTTTACTGTAGTGCACTGTTTAAATAGACTCTATAGACTGTTTACTGTAGTGCACTGTTTAAATAGGCTGTTTACTGTAGTGCACTGTTTAAATAGACTCTATAGACTGTTTACTGTAATGCACTGTTTAAACAGACTCTATAGACTGTTAACTGTAGTGCACTGTTTAAATCGACTCTATAGACCGTTTACTGTAGTGCACTGTTTAAATAGACTCTATAGACTGTTTAATGTAGTGCACTGTTTAAATAGACTCTATAGACTGTTTGCTGTAGTGCACTGTTTAAATAGACTCTATAGACTGTTTAATGTAGTGCGCTGTTTAAATAGACTCTATAGACTGTTTACTGTAGTGCACTGTTTAAATAGGCTGTTTACTGTAGTGCACTGTTTAAATAGACTCTATAGACTGTTTACTGTAGTGCACTGTTTAAATAGACTCTACAGACTGTTTACTGTAGTGCACTGTTTAAATACACTCTATAGACTGTTTACTGTAGTGCACTGTTTAAATAGACTCTACAGACTGTTTACTGTAGTGCACTGTTTAAATAGACTCTATAGACTGTTTACTGTAGTGCACTGTTTAAATAGACTCTATAGACTGTTTACTGTAGTGCACTGTTTAAATAGACTCTATAGACTGTTTACTGTAGTGCACTGTTTAAATAGACTCTATAGACTGTATACTGTAGTGAACAGTTTAAATAGGCTGTTTACTGTAGTGCACAGTTTAAATAGACTGTTTACTGTAGTGCACTGTTTAAATAGACTCTATAGACTGTTTACTGTAGTGCACTGTTTAAATAGACTCTACAGACTGTTTACTGTAGTGCACTGTTTAAATAGGCTGTTTAATGTAGTGCACTGTTTAAATAGGCTGTTTACTGTAGTGCACTGTTTAAATAGACTGTTTACTGTAGTGCACACTTTAAATAGGCTGTTTACTGTAGTGCACTGTTTAAATAGACTGTTTACTATAGTGCACTGTTTAAATAGGCTGTTTACTGTAGTGCACTGTTTAAATAGGCTGTTTACTGTAGTGCACTGTTTAAATAGACTCTATAGACTGTTTACTGTAGTGCACTGTTTAAATAGACTGTTTACTGTAGTGCACTGTTTAAATAGGCTGTTTACTGTAGTGCACTGTTTAAATAGACTCTATAGACTGTTTACAGTAGTGCACTGTTTAAATAGACTCTATAGACTGTTTACTGTAGTGCACTGTTTAAATAGACTCTATAGACTGTTTACTGTAGTGCACTGTTTAAATAGACTCTATAGACTGTTTACTGCAATGCACTGTTTAAACAGACTCTATAGACTGTTAACTGTAGTGCACTGTTTAAATAGACTCTATAGGCTGTTTGCTGTAGTGCACTGTTTAAATAGACTCTATAGGCTGTTAACTGTAGTGCACTGTTTAAATAGACACTATAGACTGTTTACTGTAGTGCACTGTTTAAATAGACTCTATAGACTGTTTACTGTAGTGCACTGTTTAAATAGACTCTATAGACTGTTGGCTGTAGTGCACTGTTTAAATAGACTCTATAGACTGTTTGATGTAGTGCACTGTTTAAATAGACTCTATAGACTGTTTACTGTAGTGCACTGTTTAAATAGACTCTATAGACTGTTTGCTGTAGTGCACTGTTTAAATAGACTCTATAGACTGTTTACTGTAGTGCACTGTTTAAATAGACTCTATAGACTGTTTGCTGTAGTGCACGGTTTAAATAGACTCTATACACTGTTTACTGTAGTGCACTGTTTAAATAGACTCTATAGACTGTTTACTGTAGTGCACTGTTTACATAGACTCCGTAGGCTGTTTGCTGTAGTACACTGTTAAAATAGACTCAATAGACCGTTTACTGTAGTGCACTGTTTAAATAGACTCTCTAGACTGTTTACTGTAGTGCACTGTTTAATTAGACTCTATAGACTGTTTACTGTAATGCACTGTTTAAATAGACTCTATAGACTGTTTACTGTAGTGCACTGTTTAAATAGACTCTATAGACTGTTTACTGTAGTGCACTGTTTAAATAGACTCTATAGACTGTTTACTGTAGTGCACTGTTTAAATAGACTCTATAGACTGTTTACTGTAGTGCACTGTTTAAATAGACTCTATAGACTGTTTACTGTAGTGCACTGTTTAAATAGACTCTATAGACTGTTTACTGTAGTGCACTGTTTAAATAGACTCTATAGACTGTTTACTGTAGTGCACTGTTTAAAAAGACTCTATAGACTGTTTACTGTAGTGCACTGTTTAAATAGACTCTATAGACTGTTTACTGCAGTGCACTGATTAAATAGACTCTATAGACTGTTTACTGTAGTTCACTGTTTAAATAGACTCTATAGACTGTTTACTGTAGTGCACTGTTTAAATAGACTCTATAGACTGTTTACTGTAGTGCACTGTTTAAATAGACTCTATAGACTGTTTACTGTAGTGCACTGTTTAAATAGACTCTACAGACTGTTTGCTGTAGTGCACTGTTTAAATAGACTCTATAGACTGTTTACTGTAGTGCACTGTTTAAATAGACTCTGTAGACTGTTTACTGTAATGCACTGTTTAAATAGACTGTTTACTGTAGTGCACTGTTTAAATAGACTGTTTACTGTAGTGCACTGTTTAAATAGACTCTATAGACTGTTTACTGTAGTGCACTGTTTAAATAGACTCTATAGACTGTTTACTGCAATGCACTGTTTAAACAGACTCTATAGACTGTTAACTGTAGTGCACTGTTTAAATAGACTCTATAGACCGTTTACTGTAGTGCACTGTTTAAATAGACTCTATAGACTGTTTACTGTAGTGCACTGTTTAAATAGACTCTATAGACTGTTTACTGTAGTGCACTGTTTAAATAGACTCTATAGACTGTTTGCTGTAGTGCACTGTTTAAATAGACTCTCTAGACTGTTTACTGTAGTGCACTGTTTAAATAGACTCTATAGACTGTTTACTGTAATGCACTGTTTAAATAGACTCTATAGACTGTTTACTGTAGTGCACTGTTTAAATAGACTCTATAGACTGTTTACTGTAGTGCACTGTTTAAATAGACCTTTTACTGTAGTGCACTGTTTAAATAGACTCTATAGACTGTTTACTGTAGTGCACTGTTTAAATAGACTCTATAGACTGTTTACTGTAGTGCACTGTTTAAATAGACTCTATAGACTGTTTACTGCAGTGCACTGTTTAAATAGACACTATAGACTGTATGCTGTAGTGCACTGTTTAAATAGACGCTATAGACTGTTTACTGTAGTGCACTGTTTAAATAGACTCTATAGACTGTTTACTGTAGTGCACTGTTTAAATAGACTCTATAGATTGTTTACTGTAGTGCACTGTTTAAATAGGCTGTTTACTGTAGTGCACTGTTTAAATAGACTCTATAGACTGTTTACTGTAGTGCACTGTTTAAATAGACTCTATAGACTGTTTACTGTAGTGCACTGTTTAAATAGACTATATAGACTGTTTGCTGTAGTGCATTGTTTAAATAGACTCTATAGACTGTGTACTGTAGTGCACTGTTTAAATAGACTCTACAGACTGTTTGCTGTAGTGCACTGTTTAAATAGACTCTATAGACTGTTTACTGTAGTGCACTGTTTAAATAGACTCTGTATACTGTTTGCTGTAGTGCACTGTTTAAATAGACTCTATAGACTGTTTAGTGTAGTGCACTGTTTAAATAGACTCTATAGACTGTTTACTGTAGTGCACTGTTTAAATAGACTCTGTATACTGTTTGCTGTAGTGCACTGTTTAAATAGACTCTAGACTGTTTACTGTAGTGCGCTGTTTAAATAGTCTCTATAGACTGTTTACTGTAGTGCACTGTTTAAATAGACTGTTTACTGTAGTGCGCTGTTTAAATAGACTCTATAGACTGTTTACTGTAGTGCACTGTTTAAATAGACTCTATAGACTGTTTACTGAAGTGCAATGTTTAAATAGTCTCTATAGACTGTTTACTGTAGTGCACTGTTTAAATAGACTCTATAGGCTGTTTACTGTAGTGCACTGTTTAAATAGACTCTATAGACTGTTAACTGTAGTGCACTGTTTAAATAGACTCTATAGACTGTTTACTGTAGTGCACTGTTTAAATAGACTCTATAGACTGTTTACTGTAGTGCACTGTTTAAATAGACTCTGTAGACTGTTTCCAGTAGTGCACTGTTTAAATAGACTCTATAGACTGTTTACTGTAGCGCACTGTTTAAATAGACTCTATAGACTGTTTGCTTTAGTGCACTGTTTAAATAGACTCTATAGACTGTTTGCTGAAGTGCACTGTTTAAATAGACTCCATAGACTGTTTACTGTAGTGCACTGTTTAAATAGACTCTATAGACTGTTTGCTTTAGTGCACTGTTTAAATAGACTTTATAGATTGTTTGCTTTAGTGCACTGTTTAAATAGACTCTATAGACTGTATGCTGTAGTGCACTGTTTAAATAGACTCTATAGACTGTTTACTGTAGTGCACTGTTTAAATAGACTCTATAGACTGTTTGCTTTAGTGCACTGTTTAAATAGACGGTATAGACTGCTTGCTGTAGTGCACTGTTCAAATAGACTCTATAGACTGTTTGCATTAGTGCACTGTTTAAATAGACTCTATAGACTGTTTGCTGTAGTGCACTGTTTAAATAGGCTCTATAGACTGTTTACTGTAGTGCACTTTTTAAATAGACTCTATAGACTGTTTGCTTTAGTGCACTGTTTAAATAGAATCTATAGACTGTTTGCTGTAGTGCACTGTTTAAATAGACTCTATAGACTGTATACTGTAGTGCACTGTTTAAATAGACTCTATAGACTGTTTACTGCAATGCACTGTTTAAACATACTCAATAGACTGTAAACTGTAGTGCACTGCTAAAATAGACTCTATAGACCGTTTACTGTAGTGCACTGTTTAAATAGACTCTCTAGACTGTTTACTGTAGTGCACTGTTTAAATAGACTCTATAGACTGTTTACTGTAATGCACTGTTTAAATAGACTCTATAGACTGTTTACTGTAGTGCACTGTTTAAATAGACTCTATAGACTGTTTACTGTAGTGCACTGTTTAAATAGACTCTATAGACTGTTTACTGTAGTGTGCTGTTTAAATAGACCTTTTACTGTAGTGCACTGTTTAAATAGACTCTATAGACTGTTTACTGTAGTGCACTGTTTAAATAGACTCTATAGACTGTTTACTGCAGTGCACTGTTTAAATAGACACTATAGACTGTTTGCTGTAGTGCACTGTTTAAATAGACTCTATAGACTGTTTACTGTAGTGCACTGTTTAAATAGACTCTATAGACTGTTTACTGTAGTGCACTGTTTAAATAGACTCTATAGATTGTTTACTGTAGTGCACTGTTTAAATAGGCTGTTTACTGTAGTGCACAGTTTAAATAGACTCTATAGGCTGTTTGCTGTAGTGCACTGTTTAAATAGACTCTATAGACTGTTTACTGTAGTGCACTGTTTAAATAGACTCTATAGGCTGTTTACTGTAGTGCACTGTTTAAATAGACTCTATAGACTGTTTACTGTAGTGCACTGTTTAAATAGACTCTTATAGACTGTTTACTGTAGTGCACTGTTTAAATAGACTCTATAGACTGTTTGCTTTAGTGCACTGTTTAAATAGAATCTATAGACTGTTTGCTGTAGTGCACTGTTTAAATAGACTCTATAGACTGTTAACTGTAGTGCACTGTTTAAATAGACTGTTTACTGTAGTGCACTGTTTAAATAGACTCTATAGGCTGTTTGCTGTAGTGCACTGTTTAAATAGACTCTATAGACTGTTTACTGTAGTGCACTGTTTACATAGACTCTATAGACTGTTTACTGTAGTGCACTGTTTAAATAGACTCTATAGACTGTTTGCTGTAGTGCACTGTTTAAATAGACTCTATAGACTGTTTACTGTAGTGCACTGTTTAAATAGACTCAATAGACTGTTTACTGTAGTGCACTGTTTAAATAGACTCTATAGACTGTTTGCTGTAGTGCACTGTTTAAATAGACTCTATAGACTGTTTACTGTAGTGCACTGTTTAAATAGACTCTATAGACTGTTTACTGTAGTGCACTGTTTAAATAGACTCTATAGACTGTTTGCTGTAGTGCACTGTTTAAATAAACTCTATAGACTGTTTACTGTAGTGCACTGTTTAAATAGACTCTATAGACTGTTTACTGTAGTGCACTGTTTAAATAGACTCTATAGACTGTTTACTGTAGTTCACTGTTTAAATAGACTCTATAGGCTGTTTACTGTAGTGCACTGTTTAAATAGACTCTATAGACTGTTTACTGTAGTGCACTGTTTAAATAGACTCTATAGACTGTTTACAGTAGTGCACTGTTTAATTAGACTCTATAGACTGTTTACTGTAGTGCACTGTTTAAATAGACTCTATAGACTGTTTACAGTAGTGCACTGTTTAAATAGACTCTATAGACTGTTTACTGTAGTGCACTGTTTAAATAGACTCTATAGACTGTTTACTGTAGTGCACTGTTTAAATAGACTCTATAGACTGTTTACTGTAGTGCACTGTTTAAATACACTGTTTACTGTAGTAAACTGTTTAAATAGACTCTATAGACTGTTTACTGTAGTGCACTGTTTAAATAGACTGTTTACTGTAGTGCACTGTTTAAATAGACTCTATAGACTGTTTACTGTAGTGCACTGTTTAAATAGACTCTATAGACTGTTTACTGTAGTGCACTGTTTAAATAGACTGTTTACTGTAGTGCACTGTTTAAATAGACTCTATAGACTGTTTACTGTAGTGCACTGTTTAAATAGACTGTTTACTGTAGTAAACTGATTAAATAGACTCTATAGACTGTTTACTGTAGTGCACAGTTTAAAAAGACTCTATAGGCTGTTTGCTGTAGTGCACTGTTTAAATAGACTCTATAGACTGTTTACTGTAGTGCGCTGTTTAAATAGACTCTATAGACTGTTTACTGTAGTGCACTGTTTAAATAGACTGTATAGACTGTTTACTGTAGTGCACTGGTTAAATAGACTGTTTACTGTAGTAAACTGATTAAATAGACTCTATAGACTGTTTACTGTAGTGCACTGTTTAAAAAGACTCTATAGGCTGTTTGCTGTAGTGCACTGTTTAAATAGACTCTATAGACTGTTTACTGTAGTGCACTGTTTAAATAGACTCTATAGACTGTTTACTGTAGTGCACTGTTTAAATAGAGTCTATAGACTGTTTACTGTAGTGCACTGTTTAAATAGACTCTATAGACTGTTTACTGTAGTGCACTGTTTAAATAGACTCTATAGACTGTTTACTGTAGTGCACTGTTTAAATAGACTCTATAGACTGTTTACTGTAGTGCACTGTTTAAATAGACTCTATAGACTGTTTACTGTAGTAAACTGTTTAAATAGACTCTATAGACTGTTTACTGTAGTGCACTGTTTAAATAGACTCTATAGACTGTTTGCTGTAGTGCACTGTTTAAATAGACTCAATAGACTGTTTACTGTAGTGCACTGTTTAAATAGACTCTATAGACTGTTTACTGAAGTGCACTGTTTAAATAGACTCTATAGACTGTTTACTGTAGTGCACTGTTTAAATAGACTCTATAGACTGTTTACTGTAGTGCACTGTTTAAATAGACTCCATAGACTGTTTACTGTAGTGCACTGTTTAAATAGACTCTATACACTGTTTACTGTAGAGCACTGTTTAAATAGACTCTATAGACTGTTTACTGTAGTGCACTGTTTAAATAGACTGTTTACTGTAGTGCACTGTTTAAATAGACTCTATAGACTGTTTGCTGTAGTGCACTGCTTAAATAGACTTTTTACTGTAGTGCACTGTTTAAATAGACTCTATAGACTGTTTACTGTAGTGCACTGTTTAAATAGACTGTTTACTGTAGTGCACTGTTTAAATAGACTCTATAGACTGTTTGCTGTAGTGCACTGTTTAAATAGACTCTATAGACTGTTTACTGTAGTTCACTGTTTAAATAGAGTCTATAGGCTGTTTACTGTAGTGCACTGTTTAAATAGACTCAATAGGCTGTTTACTGTAGTGCATTGTTTAAATAGACTGTTTACAGTAGTGCATTGTTTAAATAGACTCTATAGACTGTTTACTGTAGTGCACTGTTTAAATACACTGTTTACTGTAGTAAACTGTTTAAATAGACTCTATAGACTGTTTACTGTAGTGCACTGTTTAAATAGACTGTTTACTGTAGTGCACTGTTTAAATAGACTCTATAGACTGTTTACTGTAGTGCACTGTTTAAATAGACTGTTTGCTGTAGTGCACTGTTTAAATAGACTCTATAGACTGTTTACTGTAGTGCACTGTTTAAATAGACTGTTTACTGTAGTAAACTGATTAAATAGACTCTATAGACTGTTTACTGTAGTGCACTGTTTAAAAAGACTCTATAGGCTGTTTGCTGTAGTGCACTGTTTAAATAGACTCTATAGACTGTTTACTGTAGTGCACTGTTTAAATAGACTCTATAGACTGTTTACTGTAGTGCACTGTTTAAATAGACTCTATAGACTGTTTACTGTAGTGCACTGTTTAAATAGACTCCATAGACTGTTTACGGTAGTGCACTGTTTAAATAGACTCTATACACTGTTTACTGTAGAGCACAGTTTAAATAGACTCTATGGACTGTTTACTGTAGTGCACTGTTTAAATAGACTCTATAGACTGTTTACTGTAGTGCACTGTTTAAATAGGCTGTTTACTGTAGTGCACTGTTTAAATAGACTCTATAGACTGTTTACTGTAATGCACTGTTTAAACAGACTCTATAGACTGTTAACTGTAGTGCACTGTTTAAATCGACTCTATAGACCGTTTACTGTAGTGCACTGTTTAAATAGACTCTATAGACTGTTTGCTGTAGTGCACTGTTTAAATAGACTCTATAGACTGTTTGCTGTAGTGCACTGTTTAAATAGACTCTATAGAATGTTTACTGTAATGCACTGTTTAAACAGACTCTATAGACTGTTAACTGTAGTGCACTGTTTAAATCGACTCTATAGACCGTTTACTGTAGTGCACTGTTTAAATAGACTCTATAGACTGTTTGCTGTAGTGCACTGTTTAAATAGACTCTATAGACTGTTTACTGTAGTGCACTGTTTAAATAGACTCTATAGACTGTTAACTGTAGTGCACTGTTTAAACAGACTCTATAGACTGTTAACTGTAGTGCACTGTTTAAATCGACTCTATAGACTGTTTACTGTAGTGCACTGTTTAAATAGACTCTATAGACTGTTTACTGTAATGCACTGTTTAAACAAACTCTATAGACTGTTAACTGTAGTGCACTGTTTAAATCGACTCTATAGACCGTTTACTGTAGTGCACTGTTTAAATAGACTCTATAGACTGTTTGCTGTAGTGCACTGTTTAAATAGACTCTATAGACTGTTTACTGTAGTGCACTGTTTAAATAGACTCTATAGACTGTTTGCTGTAGTGCACTGTTTAAATAGACTCTATAGACTGTTTACTGTAGTGCGCTGTTTAAATAGACTCTATAGACTGTTTACTGTAGTGCACTGTTTAAATAGGCTGTTTACTGTAGTGCACTGTTTAAATAGACTCTATAGACTGTTTACTGTAGTGCACTGTTTAAATAGACTCTACAGACTGTTTACTGTAGTGCACTGTTGAAATACACTCTATAGACTGTTTACTGTAGTTCACTGTTTAAATAGACTCTATAGACTGTTTACTGTAGTGCGCTGTTTAAATAGACTCTATAGACTGTTTACTGTAGTGCGCTGTTTAAATAGACTCTATAGACTGTTTACTGTAGTGCACAGTTTAAATAGACTGTTTACTGTAGTGCACAGTTTAAATAGACTGTTTACTGTAGTGCACTGTTTAAATAGACTCTATAGACTGTTTACTGTAGTGCACTGTTTAAATAGACTCTACAGACTGTTTACTGTAGTGCACTGTTTAAATAGGCTGTTTACTGTAGTGCACTGTTTAAATAGGCTGTTTACTGTAGTGCACTGTTTAAATAGACTGTTTACTGTAGTGCACTGTTTAAATAGGCTGTTTACTGTAGTGCACTGTTTAAATAGGCTGTTTACTGTAGTGCACTGTTTAAATAGGCGGTTTACTGCAGTGCACTGTTTAAATAGGCTGTTTACTGTAGTGCACTGTTTAAATAGACTCTATAGACTGTTTACTGTAGTGCACTGTTTAAATAGACTGTTTACTGTAGTGCACTGTTTAAATAGGCTGTTTACTGTAGTGCACTGTTTAAATAGACTCTATAGACTGTTTACTGTAGTGCACTGTTTAAATAGACTCTATAGACTGTTTACTGTAGTGCACTGCTTAAATAGACTGTTTACTGTAGTGCACTGTTTAAATAGACTGTTTACTGTAGTGCACTGTTTAAATAGGATGTTTACTGTAGTGCACTGTTTAAATAGACTCTATAGACTGTTTACTGTAGTGCACTGTTTAAATAGACTGTTTACTGTAGTGCACTGTTTAAATAGGCTGTTTACTGTAGTGCACTGTTTAAATAGACTCTATAGACTGTTTACAGTAGTGCACTGTTTAAATGGACTCTATAGACTGTTTACTGCAGTGCACTGTTCAAATAGACTCTATAGACTGTTTACTGTAGTGCACTGTTTAAATAGGCTGTTTACTGTAGTGCACTGTTTAAATAGGCTGTTTACTGTAGTGCACTGTTTAAATAGACTCTATAGACTGTTTACTGTAGTGCACTGTTTAAATAGACAGTTTATTGTAGTGCACTGTTTAAATAGACTGTTTACTGTCGTGCACTGTTTAAATAGACTCTATAGACTGTTTACTGTAGTGCACTGTTTAAATAGACTGTATAGACTGTTTACTGTAGTGCACTGTTTAAATAGACTCTATAGACTGTTTACTGAAGTGCACTGTTTAAATAGACTCTATAGACTGTTTACTGTAGTGTACTGTTTAAATAGACTCTATAGACTGTTTACTGTAGTGTACTGTTTAAATAGACTCTATAGACTGTTTACTGTAGTGCACTGTTTAAATAGACTCTATAGACTGTTTACTGTAGTGCACTGTTTAAATAGATTCTATAGGCTGTTTACTGTAGTGCACTGTTTAAATAGACTCTATAGACTGTTTACTGTAGTTCACTGTTTAAATAGACTCTATAGACTGTTTACTGTAGTGCGCTGTTTAAATAGGCTGTTTACTGTAGTGCACTGTTTAAATAGACTCTATAGACTGTTTACTGTAGTGCGCTGTTTAAATAGGCTGTTTATTGTAGTGCACTGTTTAAATAGACTCTATACACTGTTTACTGTAGTGCGCTGTTTAAATAGGCTGTTTACTGTAGTGCACTGTTTAAATAGACTCTATAGACTGTTTACTGTAGTGCACTGTTTAAATAGGCTGTTTACTGTAGCATGCTTTTTAAATAGACTCTATAGACTGTTTACTGTAGTGCACTGTGTAAATAGGCTGTTAAATGTAGGGCACTGTTTAAATAGACCCTATAGACTGTTTACTGTAGTGCACTGTTTAAATAGACTCCATAGACTGTTTACTGTAGTGCGCTGTTTAAATAGACTCTATAGACTGTTTACTGTAGTGCACTGTTTAAAAAGACTCTATAGACTGTTTACTGTAGTGCGCTGTTTAAATAAACTGTTTACTGTAGTGCACTGTTTAAATAGACTCTATAGACTGTTTACTGTAGTGCACTGTTTAAATAGACTCTATAGACTGTTTACTGTAGGGCACTGTTTAAATAGACTCTATAGGCTGTTTGCTGTAGTGCACTGTTTAAATAGACTCAATAGACAGTTTACTGTAGTGCACTGTTTAAATAGACTCTATAGACTGTTTACTGTAGTTCACTGTTTAAATAGACTCTATAGGCTGTTTACTGTAGTGCACTGTTTAAATAGACTCTATAGACTGTTTACAGTAGTGCACTGTTTAAATAGACTCTATAGACTGTTTACTGTAGTGCACTGTTTAAATGGACTGTTTACTGTAGTGCATTGTTTAAATAGACTCTATAGACTGTTTACTGTAGTGCACTGTTTAAATAGACTGTTTACTGTAGCAAACTGTTTAAATAGACTCTATACACTCTTTACTGTAGTGCACTGTTTAAATAGACTCTATAGGCTGTTTGCTGTAGTGCACTGTTTAAATAGACTCTATAGGCAGTTTACTGTAGTGCACTGTTTAAATAGACTCTATAGACTGTTTACTGTAGTGCACTGTTTAAATAGACTCTACAGACTGTTTACTGTAGTGCACTGTTTAAATACACTCTATAGACTGTTTACTGTAGTGCTCTGTTTAAATAGACTCTATAGACTGTTTACTGTAGTGCACTGTTTAAATAGACTCTATAGACTGTTTACTGTAGTGCGCTGTTTAAATAGGCTCTATAGACTGTTTACTATAGTGCACTGTTTAAATAGACTCTATAGACTGTTTACTGTAGTGCACAGTTTAAATAGACTGTTTACTGTAGTGCACAGTTTAAATAGACTGTTTACTGTAGTGCACTGTTTAAATAGACTCTATAGACTGTTTACTGTAGTGCACTGTTTAAATAGACTCTACAGACTGTTTACTGTAGTGCACTGTTTAAATAGGCTGTTGACTGTAGTGCACTGTTTAAATAGACTGTTTACTGTAGTGCACTGTTTAAATAGGCTGTTTACTGTAGTGCACTGTTTAAATAGACTGTTTACAGTAGTGCACTGTTTAAATAGGCTGTTTACTGTAGTGCACTGTTTAAATAGACTGTTTACTGTAGTGCACTGTTTAAATAGACTGTTTACTGTAGTGCACTGTTTAAATAGGCTGTTTACTGTAGTGCACTGTTTTAATAGACTCTATAGACTGTTTACTGTAGTGCACTGTTTAAATAGACTATAGACTGTTTACTGCAGTGCACTGTTTAAATAGACTCTATAGACTGTTTACTGTCGTGCACTGTTTAAATAGACTCTATAGACTGTTTGCTGTAGTGCACTGTTTAAATAGACTCTATAGACTGTTTACTGAAGTGCACTGTTTAAATAGACTCTATAGACTGTTTACTGTAGTGTACTGTTTAAATAGACTCTATAGACTGTTTACTGTAGTGCACTGTTTAAATAGACTCTATAGACTGTTTACTGTAGTGCACTGTTTAAATAGACTCTATAGACTGTTTACTGTAGTGCACTGTTTAAATAGACTCTATAGACTGTTTACTGTAGTGCACTGTTTAAATAGACTCTATAGACTGTTTACTGAAGTGCACTGTTTAAATAGACTCTATAGACTGTTTACTGTAGTGTACTGTTTAAATAGACTCTATAGACTGTTTACTGTAGTGCACTGTTTAAATAGACTCTATAGACTGTTTACTGTAGTGCACTGTTTAAATAGACTCTATAGACTGTTTACTGTAGTGCACTGTTTAAATAGACTCTATAGACTGTTTACTGAAGTGCACTGTTTAAATAGACTCTATAGACTGTTTACTGTAGTGTACTGTTTAAATAGACTCTATAGACTGTTTACTGTAGTGCACTGTTTAAATAGACTGTTTACTGTAGTGCACTGTTTAAATAGACTGTTTACTGTAGTGCACTGTTTAAATAGACTGTTTACTGTAGTGCACTGTTTAAATAGAATCTATAGACTGTTTACTGTAGTGCACTGTTTAAATAGGCTGTTTACTGTAGCATGCTTTTTAAATAGACTCTATAGACTGTTTACTGTAGTGCACTGTGTAAATAGGCTGTTTAATGTAGGGCACTGTTTAAATAGACCCTATAGACTGTTTACTGTAGTGCACTGTTTAAAAAGACTCTATAGACTGTTTACTGTAGTGCGCTGTTTAAATAAACTGTTTACTGTAGTGCACTGTTTAAATAGACTCTATAGACTGTTTACTGTAGTGCACTGTTTAAATAGACTCTATAGACTGTTTACTGTAGGGCACTGTTTAAATAGACTCTATAGACTGTTTACAGTAGTGCACTGTTTAAATAGACTCTATAGACTGTTTACTGTAGTGCACTGTTTAAATGGACTGTTTACTGTAGTGCATTGTTTAAATAGACTCTATAGACTGTTTACTGTAGTGAACTGTTTAAATAGACTGTTTACTGTAGTAAACTGTTTAAATAGACTCTATACACTCTTTACTGCAGTGCACTGTTTAAATAGACTCTATAGGCTGTTTGCTGTAGTGCACTGTTTAATTAGACTCTATAGACTGTTTAGTGTAGTGCACTGTTTAAATAGACTCTATAGACTGTTTACTGTAGTGCACTGTTTAAATAGACTGTTTACTGTAGTAAACTGTTTAAATAGACTCTATACACTCTTTACTGTAGTGCACTGTTTAAATAGACTCTATAGGCAGTTTGCGGTAGTGCACTGTTTAAATAGACTCTATAGACTGTTTAGTGTAGTGCGCTGTTTAAATAGACTCTATAGACTGTTTACTGTAGTGCACTGTTTAAATAGACTGTTTACTGTAGTAAACTGTTTAAATAGACTCTATACACTCTTTACTGTAGTGCACTGTTTAAATAGACTCTATAGGCTGTTTGCTGTAGTGCACTGTTTAAATAGACTCTATAGACTGTATACTGTAGTGCACTGTTTAAATAGGCGGTTTACTGTAGTGCACTGTTTAAATAGACTCTATAGACTGTTTACTGTAGACCACTGTTTAAATAGACTCTATAGACTGTTTACTGTAGAGCACTGTTTAAATAGACTCTATAGACTGTTTACTGTAGTGCACTGTTTAAATAGACTCTAAAGACTGTTTACTGTAGTGCACTGTTTAAATAGGCGGTTTACTGTAGTGCACTGTTTAAATAGACTCTATAGGCTGTTTGCTGTAGTGCACTGTTTAAATAGACTCTATAGACTGTTTACTGTAGTGCACTGTTTAAATAGACTGTTTACTGTAGTTCACTGTTTAAATAGACTCTATAGACTGTTTACTGTAGTGCACTGTTTAAATAGACTCTATAGACTGTTTGCTGTAGTGCACTGTTTAAATAGACTCTATAGACTGTTTGCTGTAGTGCACTGTTTAAATAGACTCTATAGACTGTTTACTGTAGTGCACTGTTTAAATAGACTCTACAGACTGTTTACTGTAATGCACTGTTTAAATAGACTCTGTAGACTGTTTACTGTAGTGCACTGTTTAAATAGACTCTATAGACTGTTTACTGTAGTGCACTGTTTAAATAGACTCTATAGACTGTTTACAGTAGTGCACTGTTTAAATAGACTGTTTACTGTAGTGCACTATTTAAATAGACTCTGTAGACTGTTTACTGTAGTGCACTGTTTAAATAGACTCTATAGACTGTTTACTGTAGTGCACTGTTTAAATAGACTCTATAGACTGTATGCTGTAGTGCACTGTTTAAATAGACTCTATAGACTGTTTACTGTAGTGCACTGTTTAAATAGACTCTATAGACTGTTTACTGTAGTACGCTGTTTAAATAGGCTGTTTACTGTAGTGCACTGTTTAAATAGACTCTATAGACTGTTTACTGTAGTGCGCTGTTTAAATAGGCTGTTTATTGTAGTGCACTGTTTAAATAGACTCTATACACTGTTTACTGTAGTGCGCTGTTTAAATAGGCTGTTTACTGTAGTGCACTGTTTAAATAGACTCTATAGACTGTTTACTGTAGTGCACTGTTTAAATAGGCTGTTTACTGTAGCATGCTTTTTAAATAGACTCTATAGACTGTTTACTGTAGTGCACTGTGTAAATAGGCTGTTAAATGTAGGGCACTGTTTAAATAGACCCTATAGACTGTTTACTGTAGTGCACTGTTTAAATAGACTCCATAGACTGTTTACTGTAGTGCGCTGTTTAAATAGACTCTATAGACTGTTTACTGTAGTGCACTGTTTAAAAAGACTCTATAGACTGTTTACTGTAGTGCGCTGTTTAAATAAACTGTTTACTGTAGTGCACTGTTTAAATAGACTCTATAGACTGTTTACTGTAGTGCACTGTTTAAATAGACTCTATAGACTGTTTACTGTAGGGCACTGTTTAAATAGACTCTATAGGCTGTTTGCTGTAGTGCACTGTTTAAATAGACTCAATAGACAGTTTACTGTAGTGCACTGTTTAAATAGACTCTATAGACTGTTTACTGTAGTTCACTGTTTAAATAGACTCTATAGGCTGTTTACTGTAGTGCACTGTTTAAATAGACTCTATAGACTGTTTACAGTAGTGCACTGTTTAAATAGACTCTATAGACTGTTTACTGTAGTGCACTGTTTAAATGGACTGTTTACTGTAGTGCATTGTTTAAATAGACTCTATAGACTGTTTACTGTAGTGCACTGTTTAAATAGACTGTTTACTGTAGCAAACTGTTTAAATAGACTCTATACACTCTTTACTGTAGTGCACTGTTTAAATAGACTCTATAGGCTGTTTGCTGTAGTGCACTGTTTAAATAGACTCTATAGGCTGTTAACTGTAGTGCACTGTTTAAATAGACTCTATAGACTGTTTACTGTAGTGCACTGTTTAAATAGACTCTATAGACTGTTTACTGTAGTGCACTGTTTAAATACACTCTATAGACTGTTTACTGTAGTGCACTGTTTAAATAGACTCTATAGACTGTTTACTGTAGTGCACTGTTTAAATAGACTCTACAGACTGTTTACTGTAGTGCACTGTTTAAATACACTCTATAGACTGTTTACTGTAGTGCTCTGTTTAAATAGACTCTATAGACTGTTTACTGTAGTGCACTGTTTAAATAGACTCTATAGACTGTTTACTGTAGTGCGCTGTTTAAATAGGCTCTATAGACTGTTTACTATAGTGCACTGTTTAAATAGACTCTATAGACTGTTTACTGTAGTGCACAGTTTAAATAGACTGTTTACTGTAGTGCACAGTTTAAATAGACTGTTTACTGTAGTGCACTGTTTAAATAGACTCTATAGACTGTTTACTGTAGTGCACTGTTTAAATAGACTCTACAGACTGTTTACTGTAGTGCACTGTTTAAATAGGCTGTTGACTGTAGTGCACTGTTTAAATAGACTGTTTACTGTAGTGCACTGTTTAAATAGGCTGTTTACTGTAGTGCACTGTTTAAATAGACTGTTTACAGTAGTGCACTGTTTAAATAGGCTGTTTACTGTAGTGCACTGTTTAAATAGACTGTTTACTGTAGTGCACTGTTTAAATAGACTGTTTACTGTAGTGCACTGTTTAAATAGGCTGTTTACTGTAGTGCACTGTTTTAATAGACTCTATAGACTGTTTACTGTAGTGCACTGTTTAAATAGACTATAGACTGTTTACTGCAGTGCACTGTTTAAATAGACTCTATAGACTGTTTACTATCGTGCACTGTTTAAATAGACTCTATAGACTGTTTGCTGTAGTGCACTGTTTAAATAGACTCTATAGACTGTTTACTGAAGTGCACTGTTTAAATAGACTCTATAGACTGTTTACTGTAGTGTACTGTTTAAATAGACTCTATAGACTGTTTACTGTAGTGCACTGTTTAAATAGACTCTATAGACTGTTTACTGTAGTGCACTGTTTAAATAGACTCTATAGACTGTTTACTGTAGTGCACTGTTTAAATAGACTCTATAGACTGTTTACTGTAGTGCACTGTTTAAATAGACTCTATAGACTGTTTACTGAAGTGCACTGTTTAAATAGACTCTATAGACTGTTTACTGTAGTGTACTGTTTAAATAGACTCTATAGACTGTTTACTGTAGTGCACTGTTTAAATAGACTCTATAGACTGTTTACTGTAGTGCACTGTTTAAATAGACTCTATAGACTGTTTACTGTAGTGCACTGTTTAAATAGACTCTATAGACTGTTTACTGAAGTGCACTGTTTAAATAGACTCTATAGACTGTTTACTGTAGTGTACTGTTTAAATAGACTCTATAGACTGTTTACTGTAGTGCACTGTTTAAATAGACTCTATAGACTGTTTACTGTAGTGCACTGTTTAAATAGACTCTATAGACTGTTTACTGTAGTGCACTGTTTAAATAGATTCTATAGGCTGTTTACTGTAGTGCACTGTTTAAATAGACTCTATAGACTGTTTACTGTAGTGCACTGTTTAAATAGACTCTATAGACTGTTTACTGTAGTGTGCTGTTTAAACAGACTGTTTACTGTAGTGCACTGTTTAAATAGACTCTATAGACTGTTTACTGTAGTGCGCTGTTTAAATAGGCTGTTTACTGTAGTGCACTGTTTAAATAGACTCTATACACTGTTTACTGTAGTGCGCTGTTTAAATAGGCTGTTTACTGTAGTTCACTGTTTAAATAGACTCTATAGACTGTTTACTGTAGTGCACTGTTTAAATAGACTCTATAGACTGTTTACTGTAGTGCACTGTTTAAATAGACTCTATAGACTGTTTACTGTAGTGCACTGTTTAAATAGACTGTTTACTGTAGTGCACTGTTTAAATAGACTGTTTACTGTAGTGCACTGTTTAAATAGACTGTTTACTGTAGTGCACTGTTTAAATAGACTCTATAGTCTGTTTACTGTAGTGCACTGTTTAAATAGGCTGTTTACTGTAGGGCACTGTTTAAATAGACCCTATAGACTGTTTACTGTAGTGCACTGTTTAAAAAGACTCTATAGACTGTTTACTGTAGTGCGCTGTTTAAATAAACTGTTTACTGCAGTGCACTGTTTAAATAGACTCTATAGACTGTTTACTGTAGTGCACTGTTTAAATAGACTCTATAGACTGTTTACTGTAGGGCACTGTTTAAATAGACTCTATAGACTGTTTACAGTAGTGCACTGTGTAAATAGGCTGTTTAATGTAGGGCACTGTTTAAATAGACCCTATAGACTGTTTACTGTAGTGCACTGTTTAAAAAGACTCTATAGACTGTTTACTGTAGTGCGCTGTTTAAATAAACTGTTTACTGCAGTGCACTGTTTAAATAGACTCTATAGACTGTTTACTGTAGTGCACTGTTTAAATAGACTCTCTTGACTGTTTACTGTAGTGCACTGTGTAAATAGGCTGTTTAATGTAGGGCACTGTTTAAATAGACCCTATAGACTGTTTACTGTAGTGCACTGTTTAAAAAGACTCTATAGACTGTTTACTGTAGTGCGCTGTTTAAATAAACTGTTTACTGCAGTGCACTGTTTAAATAGACTCTATAGACTGTTTACTGTAGTGCACTGTTTAAATAGACTCTATAGACTGTTTACTGTAGGGCACTGTTTAAATAGACTCTATAGACTGTTTACAGTAGTGCACTGTTTAAATAGACTCTATAGACTGTTTACTGTAGTGCACTGTTTAAATAGACTGTTTACTGTAGTAAACTGTTTAAATAGACTCTATACACTCTTTACTGCAGTACACTGTTTAAATAGACTCTATAGGCTGTTTGCTGTAGTGCACTGTTTAATTAGACTCTATAGACTGTTTAGTGTAGTGCACTGTTTAAATAGACTCTATAGACTGTTTACTGTAGTGCACTGTTTAAATAGACTGTTTACTGTAGTAAACTGTTTAAATAGACTCTATACACTCTTTACTGTAGTGCACTGTTTAAATAGACTCTATAGGCAGTTTGCTGTAGTGCACTGTTTAAATAGACTCTATAGACTGTTTAGTGTAGTGCGCTGTTTAAATAGACTCTATAGACTGTTTACTGTAGTGCACTGTTTAAATAGACTGTTTACTGAAGTAAACTGTTTAAATAGACTCTATACACTCTTTACTGTAGTGCACTGTTTAAATAGACTCTATAGGCTGTTTGCTGTAGTGCACTGTTTAAATAGACTCTATAGACTGTTTAGTGTAGTGCATTGTTTAAATAGACTCTATAGACTGTTTACTGTAGTGCACTGTTTAAATAGACTCTATAGGCTGTTAACTGTAGTGCACTGTTTAAATAGACTCTATAGACTGTATACTGTAGTGCACTGTTTAAATAGGCGGTTTACTGTAGTGCACTGTTTAAATAGACTCTATAGACTGTTTACTGTAGAGCACTGTTTAAATAGACTCTATAGACTGTTTACTGTAGAGCACTGTTTAAATAGACTCTATAGACTGTTTACTGCAGTGCACTGATTAAATAGACTCTATAGACTGTTTACTGTAGTGCACAGTTTAAATAGAATGTTTACTGTAGTGCACTGTTTAAATAGACTCTATAGACTGTTTACTGTAGTGCACTGTTTAAATAGACTCTATAGACTGTTTACTGTAGTGCACTGTTTAAATAGATTCTATAGGCTGTTTACTGTAGTGCACTGTTTAAATAGACTCTATAGACTGTTTACTGTAGTGTGCTGTTTAAACAGACTGTTTACTGTAGTGCACTGTTTAAATAGACTCTATAGACTGTTTACTGTAGTGCGCTGTTTAAATAGGCTGTTTACTGTAGTGCACTGTTTAAATAGACTCTATACACTGTTTACTGTAGTGCGCTGTTTAAATAGGCTGTTTACTGTAGTTCACTGTTTAAATAGACTCTATAGACTGTTTACTGTAGTGCACTGTTTAAATAGACTCTATAGACTGTTTACTGTAGTGCACTGTTTAAATAGACTCTATAGACTGTTTACTGTAGTGCACTGTTTAAATAGACTGTTTACTGTAGTGCACTGTTTAAATAGACTGTTTACTGTAGTGCACTGTTTAAATAGACTGTTTACTGTAGTGCACTGTTTAAATAGACTCTATAGTCTGTTTACTGTAGTGCACTGTTTAAATAGGCTGTTTACTGTAGGGCACTGTTTAAATAGACCCTATAGACTGTTTACTGTAGTGCACTGTTTAAAAAGACTCTATAGACTGTTTACTGTAGTGCGCTGTTTAAATAAACTGTTTACTGCAGTGCACTGTTTAAATAGACTCTATAGACTGTTTACTGTAGTGCACTGTTTAAATAGACTCTATAGACTGTTTACTGTAGGGCACTGTTTAAATAGACTCTATAGACTGTTTACAGTAGTGCACTGTGTAAATAGGCTGTTTAATGTAGGGCACTGTTTAAATAGACCCTAAAGACTGTTTACTGTAGTGCACTGTTTAAAAAGACTCTATAGACTGTTTACTGTAGTGCGCTGTTTAAATAAACTGTTTACTGCAGTGCACTGTTTAAATAGACTCTATAGACTGTTTACTGTAGTGCACTGTTTAAATAGACTCTATAGACTGTTTACTGTAGTGCACTGTGTAAATAGGCTGTTTAATGTAGGGCACTGTTTAAATAGACCCTATAGACTGTTTACTGTAGTGCACTGTTTAAAAAGACTCTATAGACTGTTTACTGTAGTGCGCTGTTTAAATAAACTGTTTACTGCAGTGCACTGTTGAAATAGACTCTATAGACTGTTTACTGTAGTGCACTGTTTAAATAGACTCTATAGACTGTTTACTGTAGGGCACTGTTTAAATAGACTCTATAGACTGTTTACAGTAGTGCACTGTTTAAATAGACTCTATAGACTGTTTACTGTAGTGCACTGTTTAAATGGACTGTTTACTGTAGTGCATTGTTTAAATAGACTCTATAGACTGTTTACTGTAGTGCACTGTTTAAATAGACTGTTTACTGTAGTAAACTGTTTAAATAGACTCTATACACTCTTTACTGCAGTACACTGTTTAAATAGACTCTATAGGCTGTTTGCTGTAGTGCACTGTTTAATTAGACTCTATAGACTGTTTAGTGTAGTGCACTGTTTAAATAGACTCTATAGACTGTTTACTGTAGTGCACTGTTTAAATAGACTGTTTACTGTAGTAAACTGTTTAAATAGACTCTATACACTCTTTACTGTAGTGCACTGTTTAAATAGACTCTATAGGCAGTTTGCTGTAGTGCACTGTTTAAATAGACTCTATAGACTGTTTAGTGTAGTGCACTGTTTAAATAGACTCTATAGACTGTTTACTGTAGTGCACTGTTTAAATAGACTGTTTACTGAAGTAAACTGTTTAAATAGACTCTATACACTCTTTACTGTAGTGCACTGTTTAAATAGACTCTATAGGCTGTTTGCTGTAGTGCACTGTTTAAATAGACTCTATAGACTGTTTAGTGTAGTGCATTGTTTAAATAGACTCTATAGACTGTTTACTGTAGTGCACTGTTTAAATAGACTCTATAGGCTGTTAACTGTAGTGCACTGTTTAAATAGACTCTATAGACTGTATACTGTAGTGCACTGTTTAAATAGGCGGTTTACTGTAGTGCACTGTTTAAATAGACTCTATAGACTGTTTACTGTAGAGCACTGTTTAAATAGACTCTATAGACTGTTTACTGTAGAGCACTGTTTAAATAGACTCTATAGACTGTTTACTGCAGTGCACTGATTAAATAGACTCTATAGACTGTTTACTGTAGTGCACAGTTTAAATAGAATGTTTACTGTAGTGCACTGTTTAAATAGACTCTATAGACTGTTTACTGTAGTGCACTGTTTAAATAGACTCTATAGACTGTTTACTGTAGTGCACTGTTTAAATAGATTCTATAGGCTGTTTACTGTAGTGCACTGTTTAAATAGACTCTATAGACTGTTTACTGTAGTGCACTGTTTAAATAGACTCTATAGACTGTTTACTGTAGTGTGCTGTTTAAATAGACTGTTTACTGTAGTGCACTGTTTAAATAGACTCTATAGACTGTTTACTGTAGTGCGCTGTTTAAATAGGCTGTTTACTGTAGTGCACTGTTTAAATAGACTCTATACACTGTTTACTGTAGTGCGCTGTTTAAATAGGCTGTTTACTGTAGTTCACTGTTTAAATAGACTCTATAGACTGTTTACTGTAGTGCACTGTTTAAATAGACTCTATAGACTGTTTACTGTAGTGCACTGTTTAAATAGACTCTATAGACTGTTTACTGTAGTGCACTGTTTAAATAGATTCTATAGGCTGTTTACTGTAGTGCACTGTTTAAATAGACTCTATAGACTGTTTACTGTAGTGCACTGTTTAAAAAGACTCTATAGACTGTTTACTGTAGTGCACTGTTTAAATAGACTCTATAGACTGTTTACTGTAGTGCACTGGTTAAATAGACTGTTTACTGTAGTAAACTGATTAAATAGACTCTATAGACTGTTTACTGTAGTGCACTGTTTAAAAAGACTCTATAGGCTGTTTGCTGTAGTGCACTGTTTAAATAGACTCTATAGACTGTTTACTGTAGTGCACTGTTTAAATAGACTCTATAGACTGTTTACTGTAGTGCACTGTTTAAATAGACTCTATAGACTGTTTACTGTAGTGCACTGTTTAAATAGACTCCATAGACTGTTTCCTGTAGTGCACTGTTTAAATAGACTCTATACACTCTTTACTGTAGAGCAATGTTTAAATAAACTCTATAGACTGTTTACTGTAGTGCACTGTTTAAATAGACTCTATAGACTGTTTACTGTAGTGCACTGTTTAAATAGACTGTTTACTGTAGTGCCCTGTTTAAATAGACTCTATAGACTGTTTGCTGTAGTGCACTGCTTAAATAGACTCTATAGACTGTTTACTGTAGTTCACTGTTTAAATAGACTCTATAGGCTGTTTACTGTAGTGCACTGTTTAAATAGACTCTATAGACTGTTTACAGTAGTGCACTGTTTAAATAGACTCTATAGACTGTTTACTGTAGTGCACTGTTTAAATAGACTGTTTACTGTAGTGCATTGTTTAAATAGACTCTATAGACTGTTTACTGTAGTGCACTGTTTAAATACACTGTTTACTGTAGTAAACTGTTTAAATAGACTCTATAGACTGTTTACTGTAGTGCACTGTTTAAATAGACTGTTTACTGTAGTGCACTGTTTAAATAGACTCTATAGACTGTTTACTGTAGTGCACTGTTTAAATAGACAGTTTGCTGTAGTGCACTGTTTAAATAGACTCTATAGACTGTTTACTGTAGTGCACTGTTTAAATAGACTCTATAGACTGTTTGCTGTAGTGCACTGTTTAAATAGACTCTATAGACTGTTTAATGTAGTGCACTGTTTAAATAGACTCTATAGACTGTTTACTGTAGTGCACTGTTTAAATAGACTCTATACACTGTTTACTGTAGAGCACTGTTTAAATAGACTCTATAGACTGTTTACTGTAGTGCACTGTTTAAATAGACTCTATAGACTGTTTACTGTAGTGCACTGTTTAAATAGGCTGTTTACTGTAGTGCACTGTTTAAATAGACTCTATAGACTGTTTACTGTAATGCACTGTTTAAACAGACTCTATAGACTGTTAACTGTAGTGCACTGTTTAAATCGACTCTATAGACCGTTTACTGTAGTGCACTGTTTAAATAGACTCTATAGACTGTTTGCTGTAGTGCACTGTTTAAATAGACTCTATAGACTGTTTGCTGTAGTGCACTGTTTAAATAGACTCTATAGACTGTTTACTGTAGTGCGCTGTTTAAATAGACTCTATAGACTGTTTAGTGTAGTGCACTGTTTAAATAGGCTGTTTACTGTAGTGCACTGATTAAATAGACTCTATAGACTGTTTACTGTAGTGCACTGTTTAAATAGACTGTTTGTTGTAGTGCACTGTTTAAATAGACTCTATAGACTGTTTACTGTAGTGCAATGTTTAAATAGGCTGTTTACTGTAGTGCACTGTTTAAATAGACTCTATAGACTGTTTACTGTAGTGCACTGTTTAAATAGACTGTTTGCTGTAGTGCACTGTTTAAATAGACTCTATAGACTGTTTACTGTAGTGCACTGTTTAAATAGACTGTTTACTGCAGTAAACTGATTAAATAGACTCTATAGACTGTTTACTGTAGTGCACTGTTTAAAAAGACTCTATAGGCTGTTTGCTGTAGTGCACTGTTTAAATAGACTCTATAGACTGTTTACTGTAGTGCACTGTTTAAATAGACTCTATACACTGTTTACTGTAGAGCACTGTTTAAATAGACTCTATACACTGTTTACTGTAGAGCACTGTTTAAATAGACTCTATAGACTGTTTACTGTAGTGCACTGTTTAAATAGACTCTATAGACTGTTTACTGTAGTGCACTGTTTAAATAGGCTGTTTACTGTAGTGCACTGTTTAAATAGACTCTATAGACTGTTTACTGTAATGCACTGTTTAAACAAACTCTATAGACTGTTAACTGTAGTGCACTGTTTAAATCGACTCTATAGACCGTTTACTGTAGTGCAATGTTTAAATAGACTCTATAGACTGTTTGCTGTAGTGCACTGTTTAAATAGACTCTATAGACTGTTTACTGTAGTGCGCTGTTTAAATAGACTCTATAGACTGTTTACTGTAGTGCACTGTTTAAATAGGCTGTTTACTGTAGTGCACTGTTTAAATAGACTCTATAGACTGTTTACTGTAGTGCACTGTTTAAATAGACTCTATAGACTGTTTACTGTAGTGCACTGTTTAAATAGACTCTACAGACTGTTTACTGTAGTGCACTGTTTAAATAGACTCTATAGACTGTTTACTGTAGTGCACTGTTTAAATAGACTCTATAGACTGTTTACTGTAGTGCACTGTTTAAATAGACTCTATAGACTGTTTACTGTAGTGCACAGTTTAAATAGACTGTTTACTGTAGTGCACAGTTTAAATAGACTGTTTACTGTAGTGCACTGTTTAAATAGACTCTATAGACTGTTTACTGTAGTGCACTGTTTAAATAGACTCTACAGACTGTTTACTGTAGTGCACTGTTTAAATAGGCTGTTTAATGTAGTGCACTGTTTAAATAGGCTGTTTACTGTAGTGCACTGTTTAAATAGACTGTTTACTGTAGTGCACTCTTTAAATAGGCTGTTTACTGTAGTGCACTGTTTAAATAGACTGTTTACTATAGTGCACTGTTTAAGTAGGCTGTTTACTGTAGTGCACTGTTTAAATAGGCTGTTTACTGTAGTGCACTGTTTAAATAGACTCTATAGACTGTTTACTGTAGTGCACTGTTTAAATAGACTGTTTACTGTAGTGCTCTGTTTAAATAGGCTGTTTACTGTAGTGCACTGTTTAAATAGACTCTATAGACTGTTTACACTAGTGCACTGTTTAAATAGACTCTATAGACTGTTTACTGTAGTGCACTGTTTAAATAGACTCTATAGACTGTTTACTGTAGTGCACTGTTTAAATAGACTGTTTACTGTAGTGCTCTGTTTAAATAGGCTGTTTACTGTAGTGCACTGTTTAAATAGACTCTATAGACTGTTTACAGTAGTGCACTGTTTAAATAGACTCTATAGACTGTTTACTGTAGTGCACTGTTTAAATAGACTCTATAGACTGTTTACTGTAATGCACTGTTTAAATAGACTCTATAGACTGTTTACTGTAGTGCACTGTTTAAATAGACTCTATAGACTGTTTACTGTAGTGCACTGTTTAAATACACTCTATAGACTTTTTACTGTAGTGCACTGTTTAAATAGACTCTATAGACTGTTAACTGTAGTGCACTGTTTAAATAGACTCTATAGACTGTTTACTGTAGTGCACTGTTTAAATAGACTCTATAGACTGTTTACTGTAGTGTACTGTTTAAATAGACTCTATAGACTGTTTACTGTAGTGCACTGTTTAAATAGACTCTATAGACTGTTTACTGCAGTGCACTGATTAAATAGACTCTATAGACTGTTTACTGTAGTGCACTGTTTAAATAGACTCTATAGACTGTTTACTGCAGTGCACTGATTAAATAGACTCTATAGACTGTTTACTGTAGTGCACAGTTTAAATAGAATGTTTACTGTAGTGCACAGTTTAAATAGACTGTTTACTGTAGTGCACTGTTTAAATTGACTCTATAGACTGTTTACTGTAGTGCACTGTTTAAATAGACTCTACAGACTGTTTACTGTAGTGCGCTGTTTAAACAGGCTGTTGACTGTAGTGCACTGTTTAAATAGACTGTTTACTGTAGTGCACTGTTTAAATAGGCTGTTTACTGTAGTGCACTGTTTAAATAGACTGTTTACTGTAGTGCACTGTTTAAATAGGCTGTTTACTGTAGTGCACTGTTTAAATAGGCTGTTTACTGTAGTGCACTGTTTAAATAGACTGTTTACTGTAGTGCATTGTTTAAATAGGCTGTTTACTGTAGTGCACTGTTTAAATAGACTCTATAGACTGTTTACTGTAGTGCACTGTTTAAATAGACTATAGACTGTTTACTGCAGTGCACTGTTTAAATAGACTCTATAGACTGTTTACTGTCGTGCACTGTTTAAATAGACTCTATAGACTGTTTGCTGTAGTGCACTGTTTAAATAGACTCTATAGACTGTATACTGAAGTGCACTGTTTAAATAGACTCTATAGACTGTTTACTGTAGTGTACTGTTTAAATAGACTCTATAGACTGTTTACTGTAGTGCACTGTTTAAATAGACTCTATAGACTGTTTACTGTAGTGCACTGTTTAAATAGACTCTATAGACTGTTTACTGTAGTGCGCTGTTTAAATAGACTCTATAGACTGTTTACTGAAGTGCACTGTTTAAATAGACTCTATAGACTGTTTACTGTAGTGTACTGTTTAAATAGACTCTATAGACTGTTTACTGTAGTGCACTGTTTAAATAGACTCTATAGACTGTTTACTGTAGTGCACTGTTTAAATAGACTCTATAGACTGTTTACTGTAGTGCACTGTTTAAATAGACTCTATAGACTGTTTACTGAAGTGCACTGTTTAAATAGACTCTATAGACTGTTTACTGTAGTGTACTGTTTAAATAGACTCTATAGACTGTTTACTGTAGTGCACTGTTTAAATAGACTCTATAGACTGTTTACTGTAGGGCACTGTTTAAATAGACTCTATAGACTGTTTACTGTAGTGCACTGTTTAAATAGACTCTATAGACTGTTTACTGTAGTGCACTGTTTAAATAGACTCTATAGACTGTTTACTGTAGTGCACTGTTTAAATAGATTCTATAGGCTGTTTACTGTAGTGCACTGTTTAAATAGACTCTATAGACTGTTTACTGTAGTGCACTGTTTAAATAGACTCTATAGACTGTTTACTGTAGTGTGCTGTTTAAATAGACTGTTTACTGTAGTGCACTGTTTAAATAGACTCTATAGACTGTTTACTGTAGTGCGCTGTTTAAATAGGCTGGTTACTGTAGTGCACTGTTTAAATAGACTCTATACACTGTTTACTGTAGTGCGCTGTTTAAATAGGCTGTTTACTGTAGTTCACTGTTTAAATAGACTCTATAGACTGTTTACTGTAGTGCGCTGTTTAAATAGGCTGTTTACTGTAGTGCACTGTTTAAATAGACTCTATAGACTGTTTACTGTAGTGCCCTGTTTAAATAGATTCTATAGGCTGTTTACTGTAGTGCACTGTTTAAATAGACTCTATAGACTGTTTACTGTAGTGCACTGTTTAAATAGACTGTTTACTCTAGTGCACTGTTTAAATAGACTGTTTACTGTAGTGCACTGTTTAAATAGACTCTATAGACTGTTTACTGTAGTGCACTGTTTAAATAGGTTGTTTACTGTAGCATGCTTTTTAAATAGACTCTATAGACTGTTTACTGTAGTGCACTGTGTAAATAGGCTGTTTAATGTAGGGCACTGTTTAAATAGACCCTATAGACTGTTTACTGTAGTGCACTGTTTAAATAGACTCTATAGACTGTTTACTGTAGTGCGCTGTTTAAATAAACTGTTTACTGTAGTGCACTGTTTAAATAGACTCTATAGACTGTTTACTGTAGTGCACTGTTTAAATAGACTCTATAGACTGTTTACTGTAGGGCACTGTTTAAATAGACTCTATAGACTGTTTACAGTAGTGCACTGTTTAAATAGACTCTATAGACTGTTTACTGTAGTGCACTGTTTAAATGGACTGTTTACTGTAGTGCATTGTTTAAATAGACTCTATAGACTGTTTACTGTAGTGCACTGTTTAAATAGACTGTTTACTGTAGTAAACTGTTTAAATAGACTCTATACACTCTTTACTGCAGTACACTGTTTAAATAGACTCTATAGGCTGTTTGCTGTAGTGCACTGTTTAATTAGACTCTATAGACTGTTTAGTGTAGTGCACTGTTTAAATAGACTCTATAGACTGTTTACTGTAGTGCACTGTTTAAATAGACTGTTTACTGTAGTAAACTGTTTAAATAGACTCTATACACTCTTTACTGTAGTGCACTGTTTAAATAGACTCTATAGGCAGTTTGCTGTAGTGCACTGTTTAAATAGACTCTATAGACTGTTTAGTGTAGTGCGCTGTTTAAATAGACTCTATAGACTGTTTACTGTAGTGCACTGTTTAAATAGACTGTTTACTGAAGTAAACTGTTTAAATAGACTCTATACACTCTTTACTGTAGTGCACTGTTTAAATAGACTCTATAGGCTGTTTGCTGTAGTGCACTGTTTAAATAGACTCTATAGACTGTTTAGTGTAGTGCATTGTTTAAATAGACTCTATAGACTGTTTACTGTAGTGCACTGTTTAAATAGACTCTATAGGCTGTTAACTGTAGTGCACTGTTTAAATAGACTCTATAGACTGTATACTGTAGTGCACTGTTTAAATAGGCGGTTTACTGTAGTGCACTGTTTAAATAGACTCTATAGACTGTTTACTGTAGAGCACTGTTTAAATAGACTCTATAGACTGTTTACTGTAGAGCACTGTTTAAATAGACTCTATAGACTGTTTACTGCAGTGCACTGATTAAATAGACTCTATAGACTGTTTACTGTAGTGCACAGTTTAAATAGAATGTTTACTGTAGTGCACTGTTTAAATAGACTCTATAGACTGTTTACTGTAGTGCACTGTTTAAATAGACTCTATAGACTGTTTACTGTAGTGCACTGTTTAAATAGATTCTATAGGCTGTTTACTGTAGTGCACTGTTTAAATAGACTCTATAGACTGTTTACTGTAGTGCACTGTTTAAATAGACTCTATAGACTGTTTACTGTAGTGTGCTGTTTAAATAGACTGTTTACTGTAGTGCACTGTTTAAATAGACTCTATAGACTGTTTACTGTAGTGCGCTGTTTAAATAGGCTGTTTACTGTAGTGCACTGTTTAAATAGACTCTTTCCACTGTTTACTGTAGTGCGCTGTTTAAATAGGCTGTTTACTGTAGTTCACTGTTTAAATAGACTCTATAGACTGTTTACTGTAGTGCACTGTTTAAATAGACTCTATAGACTGTTTACTGTAGTGCACTGTTTAAATAGACTCTATAGACTGTTTACTGTAGTGCACTGTTTAAATAGATTCTATAGGCTGTTTACTGTAGTGCACTGTTTAAATAGACTCTATAGACTGTTTACTGTAGTGCACTGTTTAAAAAGACTCTATAGACTGTTTACTGTAGTGCACTGTTTAAATAGACTCTATAGACTGTTTACTGTAGTGCACTGTTTAAAAAGACTCTATAGACTGTTTGCTGTAGTGCACTGTTTAAATAGACTCTATAGACTGTTTACTGTAGTGCACTGTTTAAATAGACTGTTTACTGTAGTAAACTGATTAAATAGACTCTATAGACTGTTTACTGTAGTGCACTGTTTAAAAAGACTCTATAGGCTGTTTGCTGTAGTGCACTGTTTAAATAGACTCTATAGACTGTTTACTGTAGTGCACTGTTTAAATAGACTCTATAGACTGTTTACTGTAGTGCACTGTTTAAATAGACTCTATAGACTGTTTACTGTAGTGCACTGTTTAAATAGACTCCATAGACTGTTTCCTGTAGTGCACTGTTTAAATAGACTCTATACACTCTTTACTGTAGAGCAATGTTTAAATAAACTCTATAGACTGTTTACTGTAGTGCACTGTTTAAATAGACTCTATAGACTGTTTACTGTAGTGCACTGTTTAAATAGACTGTTTACTGTAGTGTCCTGTTTAAATAGACTCTATAGACTGTTTGCTGTAGTGCACTGTTTAAATAGACTCTATAGACTGTTTACTGTAGTTCACTGTTTAAATAGACTCTATAGGCTGTTTACTGTAGTGCACTGTTTAAATAGACTCTATAGACTGTTTACAGTAGTGCACTGTTTAAATAGACTCTATAGACTGTTTACTGTAGTGCACTGTTTAAATAGACTGTTTACTGTAGTGCATTGTTTAAATAGACTCTATAGACTGTTTACTGTAGTGCACTGTTTAAATACACTGTTTACTGTAGTAAACTGTTTAAATAGACTCTATAGACTGTTTACTGTAGTGCACTGTTTAAATAGACTGTTTACTGTAGTGCACTGTTTAAATAGACTCTATAGACTGTTTACTGTAGTGCACTGTTTAAATAGACTGTTTGCTGTAGTGCACTGTTTAAATAGACTCTATAGACTGTTTACTGTAGTGCACTGTTTAAATAGGCTGTTTACTGTAGTGCACTGTTTAAATAGACTCTATAGACTGTTTACTGTAATGCACTGTTTAAACAGACTCTATAGACTGTTAACTGTAGTGCACTGTTTAAATCGACTCTATAGACCGTTTACTGTAGTGCACTGTTTAAATAGACTCTATAGACTGTTTGCTGTAGTGCACTGTTTAAATAGACTCTATAGACTGTTTGCTGTAGTGCACTGTTTAAATAGACTCTATAGACTGTTTACTGTAGTGCGCTGTTTAAATAGACTCTATAGACTGTTTAGTGTAGTGCACTGTTTAAATAGGCTGTTTACTGTAGTGCACTGATTAAATAGACTCTATAGACTGTTTACTGTAGTGCACTGTTTAAATAGACTGTTTGTTGTAGTGCACTGTTTAAATAGACTCTATAGACTGTTTACTGTAGTGCAATGTTTAAATAGGCTGTTTACTGTAGTGCACTGTTTAAATAGACTCTATAGACTGTTTACTGTAGTGCACTGTTTAAATAGACTGTTTGCTGTAGTGCACTGTTTAAATAGACTCTATAGACTGTTTACTGTAGTGCACTGTTTAAATAGACTGTTTACTGCAGTAAACTGATTAAATAGACTCTATAGACTGTTTACTGTAGTGCACTGTTTAAAAAGACTCTATAGGCTGTTTGCTGTAGTGCACTGTTTAAATAGACTCTATAGACTGTTTACTGTAGTGCACTGTTTAAATAGACTCTATACACTGTTTACTGTAGAGCACTGTTTAAATAGACTCTATACACTGTTTACTGTAGAGCACTGTTTAAATAGACTCTATAGACTGTTTACTGTAGTGCACTGTTTAAATAGACTCTATAGACTGTTTACTGTAGTGCACTGTTTAAATAGGCTGTTTACTGTAGTGCACTGTTTAAATAGACTCTATAGACTGTTTACTGTAATGCACTGTTTAAACAGACTCTATAGACTGTTAACTGTAGTGCACTGTTTAAATCGACTCTATAGACCGTTTACTGTAGTGCAATGTTTAAATAGACTCTATAGACTGTTTGCTGTAGTGCACTGTTTAAATAGACTCTATAGACTGTTTACTGTAGTGCGCTGTTTAAATAGACTCTATAGACTGTTTACTGTAGTGCACTGTTTAAATAGGCTGTTTACTGTAGTGCACTGTTTAAATAGACTCTATAGACTGTTTACTGTAGTGCACTGTTTAAATAGACTCTATAGACTGTTTACTGTAGTGCACTGTTTAAATAGACTCTACAGACTGTTTACTGTAGTGCACTGTTTAAATAGACTCTATAGACTGTTTACTGTAGTGCACTGTTTAAATAGACTCTATAGACTGTTTACTGTAGTGCACTGTTTAAATAGACTCTATAGACTGTTTACTGTAGTGCACAGTTTAAATAGACTGTTTACTGTAGTGCACAGTTTAAATAGACTGTTTACTGTAGTGCACTGTTTAAATAGACTCTATAGACTGTTTACTGTAGTGCACTGTTTAAATAGACTCTACAGACTGTTTACTGTAGTGCACTGTTTAAATAGGCTGTTTAATGTAGTGCACTGTTTAAATAGGCTGTTTACTGTAGTGCACTGTTTAAATAGACTGTTTACTGTAGTGCACTCTTTAAATAGGCTGTTTACTGTAGTGCACTGTTTAAATAGACTGTTTACTATAGTGCACTGTTTAAGTAGGCTGTTTACTGTAGTGCACTGTTTAAATAGGCTGTTTACTGTAGTGCACTGTTTAAATAGACTCTATAGACTGTTTACTGTAGTGCACTGTTTAAATAGACTGTTTACTGTAGTGCTCTGTTTAAATAGGCTGTTTACTGTAGTGCACTGTTTAAATAGACTCTATAGACTGTTTACAGTTGTGCACTGTTTAAATAGACTCTATAGACTGTTTACTGTAGTGCACTGTTTAAATAGACTCTATAGACTGTTTACTGTAGTGCACTGTTTAAATAGACTGTTTACTGTAGTGCTCTGTTTAAATAGGCTGTTTACTGTAGTGCACTGTTTAAATAGACTCTATAGACTGTTTACAGTAGTGCACTGTTTAAATAGACTCTATAGACTGTTTACTGTAGTGCACTGTTTAAATAGACTCTATAGACTGTTTACTGTAATGCACTGTTTAAATAGACTCTATAGACTGTTTACTGTAGTGCACTGTTTAAATAGACTCTATAGACTGTTTACTGTAGTGCACTGTTTAAATAGACTCTATAGACTGTTTACTGTAGTGCACTGTTTAAATAGACTCTATAGACTGTTTACTGTAGTGCACTGTTTAAATAGACTCTATAGACTGTTTACTGTAGTGCACTGTTTCAATAGACTCTATAGACTGTTTACTGTAGTGTACTGTTTAAATAGACTCTATAGACTGTTTACTGTAGTGCACTGTTTAAATAGACTCTATAGACTGTTTACTGCAGTGCACTGATTAAATAGACTCTATAGACTGTTTACTGTAGTGCACCGTTTAAATAGACTCTATAGACTGTTTACTGCAGTGCACTGATTAAATAGACTCTATAGACTGTTTACTGTAGTGCACAGTTTAAATAGAATGTTTACTGTAGTGCACAGTTTAAATAGACTGTTTACTGTAGTGCACTGTTTAAATAGACTCTATAGACTGTTTACTGTAGTGCACTGTTTAAATAGACTCTACAGACTGTTTACTGTAGTGCGCTGTTTAAACAGGCTGTTGACTGTAGTGCACTGTTTAAATAGACTGTTTACTGTAGTGCACTGTTTAAATAGGCTGTTTACTGTAGTGCACTGTTTAAATAGACTGTTTACTGTAGTGCACTGTTTAAATAGGCTGTTTACTGTAGTGCACTGTTTAAATAGGCTGTTTACTGTAGTGCACTGTTTAAATAGACTGTTTACTGTAGTGCACTGTTTAAATAGGCTGTTTACTGTAGTGCACTGTTTAAATAGACTCTATAGACTGTTTACTGTAGTGCACTGTTTAAATAGACTATAGACTGTTTACTGCAGTGCACTGTTTAAATAGACTCTATAGACTGTTTACTGTCGTGCACTGTTTAAATAGACTCTATAGACTGTTTGCTGTAGTGCACTGTTTAAATAGACTCTATAGACTGTATACTGAAGTGCACTGTTTAAATAGACTCTATAGACTGTTTACTGTAGTGTACTGTTTAAATAGACTCTATAGACTGTTTACTGTAGTGCACTGTTTAAATAGACTCTATAGACTGTTTACTGTAGTGCACTGTTTAAATAGACTCTATAGACTGTTTACTGTAGTGCGCTGTTTAAATAGACTCTATAGACTGTTTACTGAAGTGCACTGTTTAAATAGACTCTATAGACTGTTTACTGCAGTGCACTGATTAAATAGACTCTATAGACTGTTTACTGTAGTGCACTGTTTAAATAGACTCTATAGACTGTTTACTGCAGTGCACTGATTAAATAGACTCTATAGACTGTTTACTGTAGTGCACAGTTTAAATAGAATGTTTACTGTAGTGCACAGTTTAAATAGACTGTTTACTGTAGTGCACTGTTTAAATAGACTCTATAGACTGTTTACTGTAGTGCACTGTTTAAATAGACTCTACAGACTGTTTACTGTAGTGCGCTGTTTAAACAGGCTGTTGACTGTAGTGCACTGTTTAAATAGACTGTTTACTGTAGTGCACTGTTTAAATAGGCTGTTTACTGTAGTGCACTGTTTAAATAGACTGTTTACTGTAGTGCACTGTTTAAATAGGCTGTTTACTGTAGTGCACTGTTTAAATAGGCTGTTTACTGTAGTGCACTGTTTAAATAGACTGTTTACTGTAGTGCACTGTTTAAATAGGCTGTTTACTGTAGTGCACTGTTTAAATAGACTCTATAGACTGTTTACTGTAGTGCACTGTTTAAATAGACTATAGACTGTTTACTGCAGTGCACTGTTTAAATAGACTCTATAGACTGTTTACTGTCGTGCACTGTTTAAATAGACTCTATAGACTGTTTGCTGTAGTGCACTGTTTAAATAGACTCTATAGACTGTATACTGAAGTGCACTGTTTAAATAGACTCTATAGACTGTTTACTGTAGTGTACTGTTTAAATAGACTCTATAGACTGTTTACTGTAGTGCACTGTTTAAATAGACTCTATAGACTGTTTACTGTAGTGCACTGTTTAAATAGACTCTATAGACTGTTTACTGTAGTGTGCTGTTTAAATAGACTGTTTACTGTAGTGCACTGTTTAAATAGACTCTATAGACTGTTTACTGTAGTGCGCTGTTTAAATAGGCTGTTTACTGTAGTGCACTGTTTAAATAGACTCTATACACTGTTTACTGTAGTGCGCTGTTTAAATAGGCTGTTTACTGTAGTTCACTGTTTAAATAGACTCTATAGACTGTTTACTGTAGTGCACTGTTTAAATAGACTCTATAGACTGTTTACTGTAGTGCACTGTTTAAATAGACTCTATAGACTGTTTACTGTAGTGCACTGTTTAAATAGATTCTATAGGCTGTTTACTGTAGTGCACTGTTTAAATAGACTCTATAGATTGTTTACTGTAGTGCACTGTTTAAAAAGACTCTATAGACTGTTTACTGTAGTGCACTGTTTAAATAGACTCTATAGACTGTTTACTGTAGTGCACTGTTTAAATAGACTGTTTACTGTAGTAAACTGATTAAATAGACTCTATAGACTGTTTACTGTAGTGCACTGTTTAAAAAGACTCTATAGGCTGTTTGCTGTAGTGCACTGTTTAAATAGACTCTATAGACTGTTTACTGTAGTGCACTGTTTAAATAGACTCTATAGACTGTTTACTGTAGTGCACTGTTTAAATAGACTCTATAGACTGTTTACTGTAGTGCACTGTTTAAATAGACTCCATAGACTGTTTCCTGTAGTGCACTGTTTAAATAGACTCTATACACTCTTTACTGTAGAGCAATGTTTAAATAAACTCTATAGACTGTTTACTGTAGTGCACTGTTTAAATAGACTCTATAGACTGTTTACTGTAGTGCACTGTTTAAATAGACTGTTTACTGTAGTGCCCTGTTTAAATAGACTCTATAGACTGTTTGCTGTAGTGCACTGTTTAAATAGACTCTATAGACTGTTTACTGTAGTTCACTGTTTAAATAGACTCTATAGGCTGTTTACTGTAGTGCACTGTTTAAATAGACTCTATAGACTGTTTACAGTAGTGCACTGTTTAAATAGACTCTATAGACTGTTTACTGTAGTGCACTGTTTAAATAGACTGTTTACTGTAGTGCATTGTTTAAATAGACTCTATAGACTGTTTACTGTAGTGCACTGTTTAAATACACTGTTTACTGTAGTAAACTGTTTAAATAGACTCTATAGACTGTTTACTGTAGTGCACTGTTTAAATAGACTGTTTACTGTAGTGCACTGTTTAAATAGACTCTATAGACTGTTTACTGTAGTGCACTGTTTAAATAGACTGTTTGCTGTAGTGCACTGTTTAAATAGACTCTATAGACTGTTTACTGTAGTGCACTGTTTAAATAGACTGTTTGCTGTAGTGCACTGTTTAAATAGACTCTATAGACTGTTTGCTGTAGTGCACTGTTTAAATAGACTCTATAGACTGTTTAATGTAGTGCACTGTTTAAATAGACTCTATAGACTGTTTACTGTAGTGCACTGTTTAAATAGACTCTATACACTGTTTACTGTAGAGCACTGTTTAAATAGACTCTATAGACTGTTTACTGTAGTGCACTGTTTAAATAGACTCTATAGACTGTTTACTGTAGTGCACTGTTTAAATAGGCTGTTTACTGTAGTGCACTGTTTAAATAGACTCTATAGACTGTTTACTGTAATGCACTGTTTAAACAGACTCTATAGACTGTTAACTGTAGTGCACTGTTTAAATCGACTCTATAGACCGTTTACTGTAGTGCACTGTTTAAATAGACTCTATAGACTGTTTGCTGTAGTGCACTGTTTAAATAGACTCTATAGACTGTTTGCTGTAGTGCACTGTTTAAATAGACTCTATAGACTGTTTACTGTAGTGCGCTGTTTAAATAGACTCTATAGACTGTTTAGTGTAGTGCACTGTTTAAATAGGCTGTTTACTGTAGTGCACTGATTAAATAGACTCTATAGACTGTTTACTGTAGTGCACTGTTTAAATAGACTGTTTGTTGTAGTGCACTGTTTAAATAGACTCTATAGACTGTTTACTGTAGTGCAATGTTTAAATAGGCTGTTTACTGTAGTGCACTGTTTAAATAGACTCTATAGACTGTTTACTGTAGTGCACTGTTTAAATAGACTGTTTGCTGTAGTGCACTGTTTAAATAGACTCTATAGACTGTTTACTGTAGTGCACTGTTTAAATAGACTGTTTACTGCAGTAAACTGATTAAATAGACTCTATAGACTGTTTACTGTAGTGCACTGTTTAAAAAGACTCTATAGGCTGTTTGCTGTAGTGCACTGTTTAAATAGACTCTATAGACTGTTTACTGTAGTGCACTGTTTAAATAGACTCTATACACTGTTTACTGTAGAGCACTGTTTAAATAGACTCTATACACTGTTTACTGTAGAGCACTGTTTAAATAGACTCTATAGACTGTTTACTGTAGTGCACTGTTTAAATAGACTCTATAGACTGTTTACTGTAGTGCACTGTTTAAATAGGCTGTTTACTGTAGTGCACTGTTTAAATAGACTCTATAGACTGTTTACTGTAGTGCACTGTTTAAATAGACTCTATAGACTGTTTACTGTAGTGCACTGTTTAAATAGACTCTACAGACTGTTTACTGTAGTGCACTGTTTAAATAGACTCTATAGACTGTTTACTGTAGTGCACTGTTTAAATAGACTCTATAGACTGTTTACTGTAGTGCACTGTTTAAATAGACTCTATAGACTGTTTACTGTAGTGCACAGTTTAAATAGACTGTTTACTGTAGTGCACAGTTTAAATAGACTGTTTACTGTAGTGCACTGTTTAAATAGACTCTATAGACTGTTTACTGTAGTGCACTGTTTAAATAGACTCTACAGACTGTTTACTGTAGTGCACTGTTTAAATAGGCTGTTTAATGTAGTGCACTGTTTAAATAGGCTGTTTACTGTTGTGCACTGTTTAAATAGACTGTTTACTGTAGTGCACTCTTTAAATAGGTTGTTTACTGTAGTGCACTGTTTAAATAGACTGTTTACTATAGTGCACTGTTTAAGTAGGCTGTTTACTGTAGTGCACTGTTTAAATAGGCTGTTTACTGTAGTGCACTGTTTAAATAGACTCTATAGACTGTTTACTGTAGTGCACTGTTTAAATAGACTGTTTACTGTAGTGCTCTGTTTAAATAGGCTGTTTACTGTAGTGCACTGTTTAAATAGACTCTATAGACTGTTTACAGTAGTGCACTGTTTAAATAGACTCTATAGACTGTTTACTGTAGTGCACTGTTTAAATAGACTCTATAGACTGTTTACTGTAGTGCACTGTTTAAATAGACTGTTTACTGTAGTGCTCTGTTTAAATAGGCTGTTTACTGTAGTGCACTGTTTAAATAGACTCTATAGACTGTTTACAGTAGTGCACTGTTTAAATAGACTCTATAGACTGTTTACTGTAGTGCACTGTTTAAATAGACTCTATAGACTGTTTACTGTAATGCACTGTTTAAATAGACTCTATAGACTGCTTACTGTAGTGCACTGTTTAAATAGACTCTATAGACTGTTTACTGTAGTGCACTGTTTAAATAGACTCTATAGACTGTTTACTGTAGTGCACTGTTTAAATAGACTCTATAGACTGTTTACTGTAGTGCACTGTTTAAATAGACTCTATAGACTGTTTACTGTAGTGCACTGTTTAAATAGACTCTATAGACTGTTTACTGTAGTGTACTGTTTAAATAGACTCTATAGACTGTTTACTGTAGTGCACTGTTTAAATAGACTCTATAGACTGTTTACTGCAGTGCACTGATTAAATAGACTCTATAGACTGTTTACTGTAGTGCACTGTTTAAATAGACTCTATAGACTGTTTACTGCAGTGCACTGATTAAATAGACTCTATAGACTGTTTACTGTAGTGCACAGTTTAAATAGAATGTTTACTGTAGTGCACAGTTTAAATAGACTGTTTACTGTAGTGCACTGTTTAAATAGACTCTATAGACTGTTTACTGTAGTGCACTGTTTAAATAGACTCTACAGACTGTTTACTGTAGTGCGCTGTTTAAACAGGCTGTTGACTGTAGTGCACTGTTTAAATAGACTGTTTACTGTAGTGCACTGTTTAAATAGGCTGTTTACTGTAGTGCACTGTTTAAATAGACTGTTTACTGTAGTGCACTGTTTAAATAGGCTGTTTACTGTAGTGCACTGTTTAAATAGGCTGTTTACTGTAGTGCACTGTTTAAATAGACTGTTTACTGTAGTGCACTGTTTAAATAGGCTGTTTACTGTAGTGCACTGTTTAAATAGACTCTATAGACTGTTTACTGTAGTGCACTGTTTAAATAGACTATAGACTGTTTACTGCAGTGCACTGTTTAAATAGACTCTATAGACTGTTTACTGTCGTGCACTGTTTAAATAGACTCTATAGACTGTTTGCTGTAGTGCACTGTTTAAATAGACTCTATAGACTGTATACTGAAGTGCACTGTTTAAATAGACTCTATAGACTGTTTACTGTAGTGTACTGTTTAAATAGACTCTATAGACTGTTTACTGTAGTGCACTGTTTAAATAGACTCTATAGACTGTTTACTGTAGTGCACTGTTTAAATAGACTCTATAGACTGTTTACTGTAGTGCGCTGTTTAAATAGACTCTATAGACTGTTTACTGAAGTGCACTGTTTAAATAGACTCTATAGACTGTTTACTGTAGTGTACTGTTTAAATAGACTCTATAGACTGTTTACTGTAGTGCACTGTTTAAATAGACTCTATAGACTGTTTATTGTAGTGCACTGTTTAAATAGACTCTATAGACTGTTTACTGTAGTGCACTGTTTAAATAGACTCTATAGACTGTTTACTTAAGTGCACTGTTTAAATAGACTCTATAGACTGTTTACTGTAGTGTACTGTTTAAATAGACTCTATAGACTGTTTACTGTAGTGCACTGTTTAAATAGACTCTATAGACTGTTTACTGTAGTGCACTGTTTAAATAGACTCTATAGACTGTTTACTGTAGTGCACTGTTTAAATAGACTCTATAGACTGTTTACTGTAGTGCACTGTTTAAATAGACTCTATAGACTGTTTACTGTAGTGCACTGTTTAAATAGATTCTATAGGCTGTTTACTGTAGTGCACTGTTTAAATAGACTCTATAGACTGTTTACTGTAGTGCACTGTTTAAATAGACTCTATAGACTGTTTACTGTAGTGTGCTGTTTAAATAGACTGTTTACTGTAGTGCACTGTTTAAATAGACTCTATAGACTGTTTACTGTAGTGCGCTGTTTAAATAGGCTGTTTACTGTAGTGCACTGTTTAAATAGACTCTATAGACTGTTTACTGTAGTGCGCTGTTTAAATAGGCTGTTTACTGTAGTTCACTGTTTAAATAGACTCTATAGACTGTTTACTGTAGTGCGCTGTTTAAATAGGCTGTTTACTGTAGTGCACTGTTTAAATAGACTCTATAGACTGTTTACTGTAGTGCCCTGTTTAAATAGATTCTATAGGCTGTTTACTGTAGTGCACTGTTTAAATAGACTCTATAGACTGTTTACTGTAGTGTACTGTTTAAATAGACTGTTTACTCTAGTGCACTGTTTAAATAGACTGTTTACTGTAGTGCACTGTTTAAATAGACTCTATAGACTGTTTACTGTAGTGCACTGTTTAAATAGGTTGTTTACTGTAGCATGCTTTTTAAATAGACTCTATAGACTGTTTACTGTAGTGCACTGTGTAAATAGGCTGTTTAATGTAGGGCACTGTTTAAATAGACCCTATAGACTGTTTACTGTAGTGCACTGTTTAAATAGACTCTATAGACTGTTTACTGTAGTGCGCTGTTTAAATAAACTGTTTACTGTAGTGCACTGTTTAAATAGACTCTATAGACTGTTTACTGTAGTGCACTGTTTAAATAGACTCTATAGACTGTTTACTGTAGGGCACTGTTTAAATAGACTCTATAGACTGTTTACAGTAGTGCACTGTTTAAATAGACTCTATAGACTGTTTACTGTAGTGCACTGTTTAAATGGACTGTTTACTGTAGTGCATTGTTTAAATAGACTCTATAGACTGTTTACTGTAGTGCACTGTTTAAATAGATTGTTTACTGTAGTAAACTGTTTAAATAGACTCTATACACTCTTTACTGCAGTACACTGTTTAAATAGACTCTATAGGCTGTTTGCTGTAGTGCACTGTTTAATTAGACTCTATAGACTGTTTAGTGTAGTGCACTGTTTAAATAGACTCTATAGACTGTTTACTGTAGTGCACTGTTTAAATAGACTGTTTACTGTAGTAAACTGTTTAAATAGACTCTATACACTCTTTACTGTAGTGCACTGTTTAAATAGACTCTATAGGCAGTTTGCTGTAGTGCACTGTTTAAATAGACTCTATAGACTGTTTAGTGTAGTGCGCTGTTTAAATAGACTCTATAGACTGTTTACTGTAGTGCACTGTTTAAATAGACTGTTTACTGAAGTAAACTGTTTAAATAGACTCTATACACTCTTTACTGTAGTGCACTGTTTAAATAGACTCTATAGGCTGTTTGCTGTAGTGCACTGTTTAAATAGACTCTATAGACTGTTTAGTGTAGTGCATTGTTTAAATAGACTCTATAGACTGTTTACTGTAGTGCACTGTTTAAATAGACTCTATAGGCTGTTAACTGTAGTGCACTGTTTAAATAGACTCTATAGACTGTATACTGTAGTGCACTGTTTAAATAGGCGGTTTACTGTAGTGCACTGTTTAAATAGACTCTATAGACTGTTTACTGTAGAGCACTGTTTAAATAGACTCTATAGACTGTTTACTGTAGAGCACTGTTTAAATAGACTCTATAGACTGTTTACTTCAGTGCACTGATTAAATAGACTCTATAGACTGTTTACTGTAGTGCACAGTTTAAATAGAATGTTTACTGTAGTGCACTGTTTAAATAGACTCTATAGACTGTTTACTGTAGTGCACTGTTTAAATAGACTCTATAGACTGTTTACTGTAGTGCACTGTTTAATTAGATTCTATAGGCTGTTTACTGTAGTGCACTGTTTAAATAGACTCTATAGACTGTTTACTGTAGTGCACTGTTTAAATAGACTCTATAGACTGTTTACTGTAGTGTGCTGTTTAAATAGACTGTTTACTGTAGTGCACTGTTTAAATAGACTCTATAGACTGTTTACTGTAGTGCGCTGTTTAAATAGGCTGTTTACTGTAGTGCACTGTTTAAATAGACTCTATACACTGTTTACTGTAGTGCGCTGTTTAAATAGGCTGTTTACTGTAGTTCACTGTTTAAATAGACTCTATAGACTGTTTACTGTAGTGCACTGTTTAAATAGACTCTATAGACTGTTTACTGTAGTGCACTGTTTAAATAGATTCTATAGGCTGTTTACTGTAGTGCACTGTTTAAATAGACTCTATAGACTGTTTACTGTAGTGCACTGTTTAAAAAGACTCTATAGACTGTTTACTGTAGTGCACTGTTTAAATAGACTCTATAGACTGTTTACTGTAGTGCACTGTTTAAATAGACTGTTTACTGTAGTAAACTGATTAAATAGACTCTATAGACTGTTTACTGTAGTGCACTGTTTAAAAAGACTCTATAGGCTGTTTGCTGTAGTGCACTGTTTAAATAGACTCTATAGACTGTTTACTGTAGTGCACTGTTTAAATAGACTCTATAGACTGTTTACTGTAGTGCACTGTTTAAATAGACTCTATAGACTGTTTACTGTAGTGCACTGTTTAAATAGACTCCATAGACTGTTTCCTGTAGTGCACTGTTTAAATAGACTCTATACACTCTTTACTGTAGAGCAATGTTTAAATAAACTCTATAGACTGTTTACTGTAGTGCACTGTTTAAATAGACTCTATAGACTGTTTACTGTAGTGCACTGTTTAAATAGACTGTTTACTGTAGTGCCCTGTTTAAATAGACTCTATAGACTGTTTGCTGTAGTGCACTGTTTAAATAGACTCTATAGACTGTTTACTGTAGTTCACTGTTTAAATAGACTCTATAGGCTGTTTACTGTAGTGCACTGTTTAAATAGACTCTATAGACTGTTTACAGTAGTGCACTGTTTAAATAGACTCTATAGACTGTTTACTGTAGTGCACTGTTTAAATAGACTGTTTACTGTAGTGCATTGTTTAAATAGACTCTATAGACTGTTTACTGTAGTGCACTGTTTAAATACACTGTTTACTGTAGTAAACTGTTTAAATAGACTCTATAGACTGTTTACTGTAGTGCACTGTTTAAATAGACTGTTTACTGTAGTGCACTGTTTAAATAGACTCTATAGACTGTTTACTGTAGTGCACTGTTTAAATAGACTGTTTGCTGTAGTGCACTGTTTAAATAGACTCTATAGACTGTTTACTGTAGTGCACTGTTTAAATAGACTGTTTGCTGTAGTGCACTGTTTAAATAGACTCTATAGACTGTTTGCTGTAGTGCACTGTTTAAATAGACTCTATAGACTGTTTAATGTAGTGCACTGTTTAAATAGACTCTATAGACTGTTTACTGTAGTGCACTGTTTAAATAGACTCTATACACTGTTTACTGTAGAGCACTGTTTAAATAGACTCTATAGACTGTTTACTGTAGTGCACTGTTTAAATAGACTCTATAGACTGTTTACTGTAGTGCACTGTTTAAATAGGCTGTTTACTGTAGTGCACTGTTTAAATAGACTCTATAGACTGTTTACTGTAATGCACTGTTTAAACAGACTCTATAGACTGTTAACTGTAGTGCACTGTTTAAATCGACTCTATAGACCGTTTACTGTAGTGCACTGTTTAAATAGACTCTATAGACTGTTTGCTGTAGTGCACTGTTTAAATAGACTCTATAGACTGTTTGCTGTAGTGCACTGTTTAAATAGACTCTATAGACTGTTTACTGTAGTGCGCTGTTTAAATAGACTCTATAGACTGTTTAGTGTAGTGCACTGTTTAAATAGGCTGTTTACTGTAGTGCACTGATTAAATAGACTCTATAGACTGTTTACTGTAGTGCACTGTTTAAATAGACTGTTTGTTGTAGTGCACTGTTTAAATAGACTCTATAGACTGTTTACTGTAGTGCAATGTTTAAATAGGCTGTTTACTGTAGTGCACTGTTTAAATAGACTCTATAGACTGTTTACTGTAGTGCACTGTTTAAATAGACTGTTTGCTGTAGTGCACTGTTTAAATAGACTCTATAGACTGTTTACTGTAGTGCACTGTTTAAATAGACTGTTTACTGCAGTAAACTGATTAAATAGACTCTATAGACTGTTTACTGTAGTGCACTGTTTAAAAAGACTCTATAGGCTGTTTGCTGTAGTGCACTGTTTAAATAGACTCTATAGACTGTTTACTGTAGTGCACTGTTTAAATAGACTCTATACACTGTTTACTGTAGAGCACTGTTTAAATAGACTCTATACACTGTTTACTGTAGAGCACTGTTTAAATAGACTCTATAGACTGTTTACTGTAGTGCACTGTTTAAATAGACTCTATAGACTGTTTACTGTAGTGCACTGTTTAAATAGGCTGTTTACTGTAGTGCACTGTTTAAATAGACTCTATAGACTGTTAACTGTAGTGCACTGTTTAAATCGACTCTATAGACCGTTTACTGTAGTGCAATGTTTAAATAGACTCTATAGACTGTTTGCTGTAGTGCACTGTTTAAATAGACTCTATAGACTGTTTACTGTAGTGCGCTGTTTAAATAGACTCTATAGACTGTTTACTGTAGTGCACTGTTTAAATAGGCTGTTTACTGTAGTGCACTGTTTAAATAGACTCTATAGACTGTTTACTGTAGTGCACTGTTTAAATAGACTCTATAGACTGTTTACTGTAGTGCACTGTTTAAATAGACTCTACAGACTGTTTACTGTAGTGCACTGTTTAAATAGACTCTATAGACTGTTTACTGTAGTGCACTGTTTAAATAGACTCTATAGACTGTTTACTGTAGTGCACTGTTTAAATAGACTCTATAGACTGTTTACTGTAGTGCACAGTTTAAATAGACTGTTTACTGTAGTGCACAGTTTAAATAGACTGTTTACTGTAGTGCACTGTTTAAATAGACTCTATAGACTGTTTACTGTAGTGCACTGTTTAAATAGGCTGTTTAATGTAGTGCACTGTTTAAATAGGCTGTTTACTGTAGTGCACTGTTTAAATAGACTGTTTACTGTAGTGCACTCTTTAAATAGGCTGTTTACTGTAGTGCACTGTTTAAATAGACTGTTTACTATAGTGCACTGTTTAAGTAGGCTGTTTACTGTAGTGCACTGTTTAAATAGGCTGTTTACTGTAGTGCACTGTTTAAATAGACTCTATAGACTGTTTACTGTAGTGCACTGTTTAAATAGACTGTTTACTGTAGTGCTCTGTTTAAATAGGCTGTTTACTGTAGTGCACTGTTTAAATAGACTCTATAGACTGTTTACAGTAGTGCACTGTTTAAATAGACTCTATAGACTGTTTACTGTAGTGCACTGTTTAAATAGACTCTATAGACTGTTTACTGTAGTGCACTGTTTAAATAGACTGTTTACTGTAGTGCTCTGTTTAAATAGGCTGTTTACTGTAGTGCACTGTTTAAATAGACTCTATAGACTGTTTACAGTAGTGCACTGTTTAAATAGACTCTATAGACTGTTTACTGTAGTGCACTGTTTAAATAGACTCTATAGACTGTTTACTGTAATGCACTGTTTAAATAGACTCTATAGACTGTTTACTGTAGTGCACTGTTTAAATAGACTCTATAGACTGTTTACTGTAGTGCACTGTTTAAATAGACTCTATAGACTGTTTACTGTAGTGCACTGTTTAAATAGACTCTATAGACTGTTTACTGTAGTGCACTGTTTAAATAGACTCTATAGACTGTTTACTGTAGTGCACTGTTTAAATAGACTCTATAGACTGTTTACTGTAGTGTACTGTTTAAATAGACTCTATAGACTGTTTACTGTAGTGCACTGTTTAAATAGACTCTATAGACTGTTTACTGCAGTGCACTGATTAAATAGACTCTATAGACTGTTTACTGTAGTGCACTGTTTAAATAGACTCTATAGACTGTTTACTGCAGTGCACTGATTAAATAGACTCTATAGACTGTTTACTGTAGTGCACAGTTTAAATAGAATGTTTACTGTAGTGCACAGTTTAAATAGACTGTTTACTGTAGTGCACTGTTTAAATAGACTCTATAGACTGTTTACTGTAGTGCACTGTTTAAATAGACTCTACAGACTGTTTACTGTAGTGCGCTGTTTAAACAGGCTGTTGACTGTAGTGCACTGTTTAAATAGACTGTTTACTGTAGTGCACTGTTTAAATAGGCTGTTTACTGTAGTGCACTGTTTAAATAGACTGTTTACTGTAGTGCACTGTTTAAATAGGCTGTTTACTGTAGTGCACTGTTTAAATAGGCTGTTTACTGTAGTGCACTGTTTAAATAGACTGTTTACTGTAGTGCACTGTTTAAATAGGCTGTTTACTGTAGTGCACTGTTTAAATAGACTCTATAGACTGTTTACTGTAGTGCACTGTTTAAATAGACTATAGACTGTTTACTGCAGTGCACTGTTTAAATAGACTCTATAGACTGTTTACTGTCGTGCACTGTTTAAATAGACTCTATAGACTGTTTGCTGTAGTGCACTGTTTAAATAGACTCTATAGACTGTATACTGAAGTGCACTGTTTAAATAGACTCTATAGACTGTTTACTGTAGTGTACTGTTTAAATAGACTCTATAGACTGTTTACTGTAGTGCACTGTTTAAATAGACTCTATAGACTGTTTACTGTAGTGCACTGTTTAAATAGACTCTATAGACTGTTTACTGTAGTGCGCTGTTTAAATAGACTCTATAGACTGTTTACTGAAGTGCACTGTTTAAATAGACTCTATAGACTGTTTACTGCAGTGCACTGATTAAATAGACTCTATAGACTGTTTACTGTAGTGCACTGTTTAAATAGACTCTATAGACTGTTTACTGCAGTGCACTGATTAAATAGACTCTATAGACTGTTTACTGTAGTGCACAGTTTAAATAGAATGTTTACTGTAGTGCACAGTTTAAATAGACTGTTTACTGTAGTGCACTGTTTAAATAGACTCTATAGACTGTTTACTGTAGTGCACTGTTTAAATAGACTCTACAGACTGTTTACTGTAGTGCGCTGTTTAAACAGGCTGTTGACTGTAGTGCACTGTTTAAATAGACTGTTTACTGTAGTGCACTGTTTAAATAGGCTGTTTACTGTAGTGCACTGTTTAAATAGACTGTTTACTGTAGTGCACTGTTTAAATAGGCTGTTTACTGTAGTGCACTGTTTAAATAGGCTGTTTACTGAAGTGCACTGTTTAAATAGACTGTTTACTGTAGTGCACTGTTTAAATAGGCTGTTTACTGTAGTGCACTGTTTAAATAGACTCTATAGACTGTTTACTGTAGTGCACTGTTTAAATAGACTATAGACTGTTTACTGCAGTGCACTGTTTAAATAGACTCTATAGATTGTTTACTGTCGTGCACTGTTTAAATAGACTCTATAGACTGTTTGCTGTAGTGCACTGTTTAAATAGACTCTATAGACTGTATACTGAAGTGCACTGTTTAAATAGACTCTATAGACTGTTTACTGTAGTGTACTGTTTAAATAGACTCTATAGACTGTTTACTGTAGTGCACTGTTTAAATAGACTCTATAGACTGTTTACTGTAGTGCACTGTTTAAATAGACTCTATAGACTGTTTACTGTAGTGCGCTGTTTAAATAGACTCTATAGACTGTTTACTGAAGTGCACTGTTTAAATAGACTCTATAGACTGTTTACTGTAGTGTACTGTTTAAATAGACTCTATAGACTGTTTACTGTAGTGCACTGTTTAAATAGACTCTATAGACTGTTTACTGTAGTGCACTGTTTAAATAGACTCTATAGACTGTTTACTGTAGTGCACTGTTTAAATAGACTCTATAGACTGTTTACTGAAGTGCACTGTTTAAATAGACTCTATAGACTGTTTACTGTAGTGTACTGTTTAAATAGACTCTATAGACTGTTTACTGTAGTGCACTGTTTAAATAGACTCTATAGACTGTTTACTGTAGTGCACTGTTTAAATAGACTCTATAGACTGTTTACTGTAGTGCACTGTTTAAATAGACTCTATAGACTGTTTACTGTAGTGCACTGTTTAAATAGACTCTATAGACTGTTTACTGTAGTGCACTGTTTAAATAGATTCTATAGGCTGTTTACTGTAGTGCACTGTTTAAATAGACTCTATAGACTGTTTACTGTAGTGCACTGTTTAAATAGACTCTATAGACTGTTTACTGTAGTGTGCTGTTTAAATAGACTGTTTACTGTAGTGCACTGTTTAAATAGACTCTATAGACTGTTTACTGTAGTGCGCTGTTTAAATAGGCTGTTTACTGTAGTGCACTGTTTAAATAGACTCTATACACTGTTTACTGTAGTGCGCTGTTTAAATAGGCTGTTTACTGTAGTTCACTGTTTAAATAGACTCTATAGACTGTTTACTGTAGTGCGCTGTTTAAATAGGCTGTTTACTGTAGTGCACTGTTTAAATAGACTCTATAGACTGTTTACTGTAGTGCCCTGTTTAAATAGATTCTATAGGCTGTTTACTGTAGTGCACTGTTTAAATAGACTCTATAGACTGTTTACTGTAGTGCACTGTTTAAATAGACTGTTTACTCTAGTGCACTGTTTAAATAGACTGTTTACTGTAGTGCACTGTTTAAATAGACTCTATAGACTGTTTACTGTAGTGCACTGTTTAAATAGGTTGTTTACTGTAGCATGCTTTTTAAATAGACTCTATAGACTGTTTACTGTAGTGCACTGTGTAAATAGGCTGTTTAATGTAGGGCACTGTTTAAATAGACCCTATAGACTGTTTACTGTAGTGCACTGTTTAAATAGACTCTATAGACTGTTTACTGTAGTGCACTGTTTAAAAAGACTCTATAGACTGTTTACTGTAGTGCGCTGTTTAAATAAACTGTTTACTGTAGTGCACTGTTTAAATAGACTCTATAGACTGTTTACTGTAGTGCACTGTTTAAATAGACTCTATAGACTGTTTACTGTAGGGCACTGTTTAAATAGACTCTATAGACTGTTTACAGTAGTGCACTGTTTAAATAGACTCTATAGACTGTTTACTGTAGTGCACTGTTTAAATGGACTGTTTACTGTAGTGCATTGTTTAAATAGACTCTATAGACTGTTTACTGTAGTGCACTGTTTAAATAGACTGTTTACTGTAGTAAACTGTTTAAATAGACTCTATACACTCTTTACTGCAGTGCACTGTTTAAATAGACTCTATAGGCTGTTTGCTGTAGTGCACTGTTTAATTAGACTCTATAGACTGTTTAGTGTAGTGCACTGTTTAAATAGACTCTATAGACTGTTTACTGTAGTGCACTGTTTAAATAGACTGTTTACTGTAGTAAACTGTTTAAATAGACTCTATACACTCTTTACTGTAGTGCACTGTTTAAATAGACTCTATAGGCAGTTTGCTGTAGTGCACTGTTTAAATAGACTCTATAGACTGTTTAGTGTAGTGCACTGTTTAAATAGACTCTATAGACTGATTACTGTAGTGCACTGTTTAAATAGACTCTATAGGCTGTTTGCTGTAGTGCACTGTTTAAATAGACTCTATAGACTGTTTAGTGTAGTGCACTGTTTAAATAGACTCTATACACTGTTTACTGTAGTGCACTGTTTAAATAGACTCTATAGGCTGTTAACTGTAGTGCACTGTTTAAATAGACTCTATAGACTGTTTACTGTAGTGCACTGTTTAAATAGGCGGTTTACTGTAGTGCACTGTTTAAATAGACTCTATAGACTGTTTACTGTAGAGCACTGTTTAAATAGACTCTATAGGCTGTTTGCTGTAGTGCACTGTTTAAATAGACTCTATAGACTGTTTACTGTAGTGCACTGTTTAAATAGACTGTTTACTGTAGTTCACTGTTTAAATAGACTCTATAGACTGTTTACTGTAGTGCACTGTTTAAATAGACTCTATAGACTGTTTGCTGTAGTGCACTGTTTAAATAGACTCTATAGACTGTTTGCTGTAGTGCACTGTTTAAATAGACTCTATAGACTGTTTACTGTAGTGCACTGTTTAAATAGACTCTACAGACTGTTTACTGTAATGCACTGTTTAAATAGACTCTGTAGACTGTTTACTGTAGTGCACTGTTTAAATAGACTCTATAGACTGTTTACTGTAGTGCACTGTTTAAATAGACTCTATAGACTGTTTACAGTAGTGCACTGTTTAAATAGACTGTTTACTGTAGTGCACTATTTAAATAGACTCTGTAGACTGTTTACTGTAGTGCACTGTTTAAATACACTCTATAGACTGTTTACTGTAGTGCACTGTTTAAATAGACTCTATAGACTGTATGCTGTAGTGCACTGTTTAAATAGACTCTATAGACTGTTTACTGTAGTGCACTGTTTAAATAGACTCTATAGACTGTTTGCTTTAGTGCACTGTTTAAATAGACTCTATAGACTGCTTGCTGTAGTGCACTGTTTAAATAGACTCTATAGACTGTTTACTGTAGTGCACTGTTTAAATAGACTCTATAGACTGTTTGCATTAGTGCACTGTTTAAATAGACTCTATAGACTGTTTGCTGTAGTGCACTGTTTAAATAGACTGTATAGACTGTTTACTGTAGTGCACTGTTTAAATAGACTCTATAGACTGTTTGCTGTAGTGCACTCTTTAAATAGACTCTATAGACTGTTTACTGTAGTGCACTGTTTAAATAGACTCTTATAGACTGTTTACTGTAGTGCACTGTTTAAATAGACTCTATAGACTGTTTGCTTTAGTGCACTGTTTAAATAGAATCTATAGACTGTTTGCTGTAGTGCACTGTTTAAATAGACTCTATAGACTGTTAACTGTAGTGCACTGTTTAAATAGACTGTTTACTGTAGTGCACTGTTTAAACAGACTCTATAGGCTGTTTGCTGTAGTGCACTGTTTAAATAGACTCTATAGACTGTTTACTGTAGTGCACTGTTTAAATAGACTCTATAGACTGTTTACTGTAGTGCACTGTTTAAATAGACTCTATAGACTGTTTGCTGTAGTGCACTGTTTAAATAGACTCTATAGACTGTTTACTGTAGTGCACTGTTTAAATAGACTCTATAGACTGCTTACTGTAGTGCACTGTTTAAATAGACTCAATAGACTGTTTACTGTAGTGCACTGTTTAAATAGACTCTATAGACTGTTTGCTGTAGTGCACTGTTTAAATAGACTCTATAGACTGTTTACTGTAGTGCACTGTTTAAATAGACTCTATAGACTGTTTACTGTAGTGCACTGTTTAATTAGACTCTATAGACTGTTTGCTGTAGTGCACTGTTTAAATAGACTCTATAGACTGTTTACTGTAGTGCACTGTTTAAATAGACTCAATAGACTGTTTACTGTAGTGCACTGTTTAAATAGACTCTATAGACTGTTTACTGTAGTTCACTGTTTAAATAGACTCTATAGGCTGTTTACTGTAGTGCACTGTTTAAATAGACTCTATAGACTGTTTACTGTAGTTCACTGTTTAAATAGACTCTAAAGACTGTTTACAGTAGTGCACTGTTTAAATAGACTCTATAGACTGTTTACTGTAGTGCACTGTTTAAATAGACTCTATAGACTGTTTACTGTAGTGCACTGTTTAAATAGACTGTTTGCTGTAGTGCACTGTTTAAATAGACTCTATAGACTGTTTACTGTAGTGCACTGTTTAAATAGACTGTTTGCTGTAGTAAACTGATTAAATAGACTCTATAGACTGATTATTGTAGTGCACTGTTTAAATAGACTCTATAGACTGTTTACTGTAGTGCACTGTTTAAATAGACTGTTTACTGTAGTAAACTGATTAAATAGACTCTATAGACTGTTTACTGTAGTGCACTGTTTAAAAAGACTCTATAGGCTGTTTGCTGTAGTGCACTGTTTAAATAGACTCTATAGACTGTTTACTGTAGTGCACTGTTTAAATAGACTCTATAGACTGTTTACTGTAGTGCACTGTTTAAATAGACTCTATAGACTGTTTACTGTAGTGCACTGTTTAAATAGACTGTTTACTGTAGTAAACTGATTAAATAGACTCTATAGACTGTTTACTGTAGTGCACTGTTTAAAAAGACTCTATAGGCTGTTTACTGTAGTGCACTGTTTAAATAGACTCTATAGACTGTTTGCATTAGTGCACTGTTTAAATAGACTCTATAGACTGTTTGCTGTAGTGCGCTGTTTAAATAGGCTCTATAGACTGTTTACTGTAGTGCACTGTTTAAATAGACTCTATAGACTGTTTGCTTTAGTGCACTGTTTAAATAGAATCTATAGACTGTTTGCTGTAGTCCACTGTTTAAATAGACTCTATAGACTGTTAACTGTAGTGCACTGTTTAAATAGACTGTTTACTGTAGTGCACAGTTTAAATAGACTCTATAGGCTGTTTGCTGTAGTGCACTGTTTAAATAGACTCTATAGACTGTTTACTGTAGTGCACTGTTTAAATATACTCTATAGACTGTTTACTGTAGTGCACTGTTTAAATAGACTCTATAGGCTGTTTACTGTAGTGCACTGTTTAAATAGACTCTATAGACTGTTTACTGTAGTGCACTGTTTAAATAGACTCTATAGGCTGTTTACTGTAGTGCACTGTTTAAATAGACTCTATAGGCTGTTTGCTGTAGTGCACTGTTTAAATAGACTCTATAGACTGTTTAGTGTAGTGCACTGTTTAAATAGACTCTATAGACTGTTTACTGTAGTGCACTGTTTAAATAGGCTGTTTACTGTAGCATGCTTTTTAAATAGACTCTATAGACTGTTTACTGTAGTGCACTGTTTAAATAGACTCTATAGACTGTTTACTGTAGTGCACTGTTTAAATAGACTCTATAGACTGTTTACTGTAGTGCACTGTTTAAATAGATTCTATAGGCTGTTTACTGTAGTGCACTGTTTAAATAGGCTGTTTACTGTAGTGCACTGTTTAAATAGACTCTATAGACTGTTTACTGTAGTGCACTGTTTAAATAGGCTGTTTACTGTAGCATGCTTTTTAAATAGACTCTATAGACTGTTTACTGTAGTGCACTGTTTAAATAGACTCTATAGACTGTTTACTGTAGTGCACTGTTTAAATAGACTCTATAGACTGTTTACTGTAGTGCACTGTTTAAATAGATTCTATAGGCTGTTTACTGTAGTGCACTGTTTAAATAGGCTGTTTACTGTAGTGCACTGTTTAAATAGATTCTATAGGCTGTTTACTGTAGTGCACTGTTTAAATAGACTGCTTACTGTAGTGCACTGTTTAAATAGATTCTATAGACTGTTTACTGTAGTGCACTGTTTAAATAGACTGTTTACTGTAGTGCACTGTTTAAATAGACTCTATAGACTGTTTACTGTAGTGCACTGTTTAAATAGACTCTATAGACTGTTTACTGTAGTGCACTGTTTAAATAGACTCTATAGACTGTTTACTGTAGTGCACTGTTTAAATAGGCTGTTTACTGTAGCATGCTTTTTAAATAGACTCTATAGACTGTTTACTGTAGTGCACTGTGTAAATAGGCTGTTTAATGTAGGGCACTGTTTAAATAGACCCTATAGACTGTTTACTGTAGTGCACTGTTTAAAAAGACTCTATAGGCTGTTTGCTGTAGTGCACTGTTTAAATAGACTCTATAGACTGTTTACTGTAGTGCACTGTTTAAAAAGACTCTATAGACTGTTTACTGTAGTGCGCTGTTTAAATAAACTGTTTACTGTAGTGCACTGTTTAAATAGACTCTATAGACTGTTTACTGTAGTGCACTGTTTAAATAGACTCAATAGACTGATTACTGTAGTGCACTGTTTAAATAGACTCTATAGGCTGTTTGCTGTAGTGCACTGTTTAAATAGACTCTATAGACTGTTTAGTGTAGTGCACTGTTTAAATAGACTCTATACACTGTTTACTGTAGTGCACTGTTTAAATAGACTCTATAGGCTGTTAACTGTAGTGCACTGTTTAAATAGACTCTATAGACTGTTTACTGTAGTGCACTGTTTAAATAGGCGGTTTACTGTAGTGCACTGTTTAAATAGACTCTATAGACTGTTTACTGTAGAGCACTGTTTAAATAGACTCTATAGACTGTTTACTGTAGAGCACTGTTTAAATAGACTCTATAGACTGTTTACTGTAGTGCACTGTTTAAATAGACTGTTTACTGTAGTGCACTGTTTAAATAGGCGGTTTACTGTAGTGCACTGTTTAAATAGACTCTATAGGCTGTTTGCTGTAGTGCACTGTTTAAATAGACTCTATAGACTGTTTACTGTAGTGCACTGTTTAAATAGACTGTTTACTGTAGTTCACTGTTTAAATAGACTCTATAGACTGTTTACTGTAGTGCACTGTTTAAATAGACTCTATAGACTGTTTGCTGTAGTGCACTGTTTAAATAGACTCTATAGACTGTTTGCTGTAGTGCACTGTTTAAATAGACTCTATAGACTGTTTACTGTAGTGCACTGTTTAAATAGACTCTACAGACTGTTTACTGTAATGCACTGTTTAAATAGACTCTGTAGACTGTTTACTGTAGTGCACTGTTTAAATAGACTCTATAGACTGTTTACTGTAGTGCACTGTTTAAATAGACTCTATAGACTGTTTACAGTAGTGCACTGTTTAAATAGACTGTTTACTGTAGTGCACTATTTAAATAGACTCTGTAGACTGTTTACTGTAGTGCACTGTTTAAATAGACTCTATAGACTGTTTACTGTAGTGCACTGTTTAAATAGACTCTATAGACTGTATGCTGTAGTGCACTGTTTAAATAGACTCTATAGACTGTTTACTGTAGTGCACTGTTTAAATAGACTCTATAGACTGTTTGCTTTAGTGCACTGTTTAAATAGACTCTATAGACTGCTTGCTGTAGTGCACTGTTTAAATAGACTCTATAGACTGTTTACTGTAGTGCACTGTTTAAATAGACTCTATAGGCTGTTTACTGTAGCATGCTTTTTAAATAGACTCTATAGACTGTTTACTGTAGTGCACTGTGTAAATAGGCTGTTTAATGTAGGGCACTGTTTAAATAGACCCTATAGACTGTTTACTGTAGTGCACTGTTTAAATAGACTCTATAGACTGTTTACTGTAGTGCCCAGTTTAAATAGACTCTATAGACTGTTTACTGTAGTGCACTGTTTAAATAGACTCTATAGACTGTTTACTGTAGGGCACTGTTTAAATAGACTCTATAGACTGTTTACAGTAGTGCACTGTTAAAATAGACTCTATAGACTGTTTACTGTAGTGCACTGTTTAAATGGACTGTTTACTGTAGTGCATTGTTTAAATAGACTCTATAGACTGTTTACTGTAGTGCACTGTTTAAATAGACTGTTTACTGTAGTAAACTGTTTAAATAGACTCTATACACTCTTTACTGCAGTGCACTGTTTAAATAGACTCTATAGGCTGTTTGCTGTAGTGCACTGTTTAATTAGACTCTATAGACTGTTTAGTGTAGTGCACTGTTTAAATAGACTCTATAGACTGTTTACTGTAGTGCACTGTTTAAATAGACTGTTTACTGTAGTAAACTGTTTAAATAGACTCTATACACTCTTTACTGTAGTGCACTGTATAAATAGACTCTATAGGCAGTTTGCTGTAGTGCACTGTTTAAATAGACTCTATAGACTGTTTAGTGTAGTGCACTGTTTAAATAGACTCTATAGACTGTTTACTGTAGTGCACTGTTTAAATAGACTGTTTACTGTAGTAAACTGTTTAAATAGACTCTATACACTCTTTACTGTAGTGCACTGTTTAAATAGACTCTATAGGCTGTTTGCTGTAGTGCACTGTTTAAATAGACTCTATAGACTGTTTAGTGTAGTGCACTGTTTAAATAGACTCTATACACTGTTTACTGTAGTGCACTGTTTAAATAGACTCTATAGGCTGTTAACTGTAGTGCACTGTTTAAATAGACTCTATAGACTGTTTACTGTAGTGCACTGTTTAAATAGGCGGTTTACTGTAGTGCACTGTTTAAATAGACTCTATAGACTGTTTACTGTAGAGCACTGTTTAAATAGACTCTATAGACTGTTTACTGTAGAGCACTGTTTAAATAGACTCTATAGACTGTTTACTGTAGTGCACTGTTTAAATAGACTCTAAAGACTGTTTACTGTAGTGCACTGTTTAAATAGGCGGTTTACTGTAGTGCACTGTTTAAATAGACTCTATAGGCTGTTTGCTGTAGTGCACTGTTTAAATAGACTCTATAGACTGTTTACTGTAGTGCACTGTTTAAATAGACTGTTTACTGTAGTTCACTGTTTAAATAGACTCTATAGACTGTTTACTGTAGTGCACTGTTTAAATAGACTCTATAGACTGTTTGCTGTAGTGCACTGTTTAAATAGACTCTATAGACTGTTTGCTGTAGTGCACTGTTTAAATAGACTCTATAGACTGTTTACTGTAGTGCACTGTTTAAATAGACTCTACAGACTGTTTACTGTAATGCACTGTTTAAATAGACTCTGTAGACTGTTTACTGTAGTGCACTGTTTAAATAGAGTCTATAGACTGTTTACTGTAGTGCACTGTTTAAATAGACTCTATAGACTGTTTACAGTAGTGCACTGTTTAAATAGACTGTTTACTGTAGTGCACTATTTAAATAGACTCTGTAGACTGTTTACTGTAGTGCACTGTTTAAATACACTCTATAGACTGTTTACTGTAGTGCACTGTTTAAATAGACTCTATAGACTGTATGCTGTAGTGCACTGTTTAAATAGACTCTATAGACTGTTTACTGTAGTGCACTGTTTAAATAGACTCTATAGACTGTTTGCTTTAGTGCACTGTTTAAATAGACTCTATAGACTGCTTGCTGTAGTGCACTGTTTAAATAGACTCTATAGACTGTTTACTGTAGTGCACTGTTTAAATAGACTCTATAGACTGTTTGCATTAGTGCACTGTTTAAATAGACTCTATAGACTGTTTGCTGTAGTGCACTGTTTAAATAGACTGTATAGACTGTTTACTGTAGTGCACTGTTTAAATAGACTCTATAGACTGTTTGCTGTAGTGCACTCTTTAAATAGACTCTATAGACTGTTTACTGTAGTGCACTGTTTAAATAGACTCTTATAGACTGTTTACTGTAGTGCAATGTTTAAATAGACTCTATAGACTGTTTGCTTTAGTGCACTGTTTAAATAGAATCTATAGACTGTTTGCTGTAGTGCACTGTTTAAATAGACTCTATAGACTGTTAACTGTAGTGCACTGTTTAAATAGACTGTTTACTGTAGTGCACTGTTTAAATAGACTCTATAGGCTGTTTGCTGTAGTGCACTGTTTAAATAGACTCTATAGACTGTTTACTGTAGTGCACTGTTTAAATAGACTCTATAGACTGTTTACTGTAGTGCACTGTTTAAATAGACTCTATAGACTGTTTGCTGTAGTGCACTGTTTAAATAGACTCTATAGACTGTTTACTGTAGTGCACTGTTTAAATAGACTCTATAGACTGCTTACTGTAGTGCACTGTTTAAATAGACTCAATAGACTGTTTACTGTAGTGCACTGTTTAAATAGACTCTATAGACTGTTTGCTGTAGTGCACTGTTTAAATAGACTCTATAGACTGTTTACTGTAGTGCACTGTTTAAATAGACTCTATAGACTGTTTACTGTAGTGCACTGTTTAATTAGACTCTATAGACTGTTTGCTGTAGTGCACTGTTTAAATAGACTCTATAGACTGTTTACTGTAGTGCACTGTTTAAATAGACTCAATAGACTGTTTACTGTAGTGCACTGTTTAAATAGACTCTATAGACTGTTTACTGTAGTTCACTGTTTAAATAGACTCTATAGGCTGTTTACTGTAGTGCACTGTTTAAATAGACTCTATAGACTGTTTACTGTAGTTCACTGTTTAAATAGACTCTAAAGACTGTTTACAGTAGTGCACTGTTTAAATAGACTCTATAGACTGTTTACTGTAGTGCACTGTTTAAATAGACTCTATAGACTGTTTACTGTAGTGCACTGTTTAAATAGACTGTTTGCTGTAGTGCACTGTTTAAATAGACTCTATAGACTGTTTACTGTAGTGCACTGTTTAAATAGACTCTATAGACTGTTTACTGTAGTGCACTGTTTAAATAGACTGTTTGCTGTAGTAAACTGATTAAATAGACTCTATAGACTGATTACTGTAGTGCACTGTTTAAATAGACTCTATAGACTGTTTACTGTAGTGCACTGTTTAAATAGACTGTTTACTGTAGTAAACTGATTAAATAGACTCTATAGACTGTTTACTGTAGTGCACTGTTTAAAAAGACTCTATAGGCTGTTTGCTGTAGTGCACTGTTTAAATAGACTCTATAGACTGTTTACTGTAGTGCACTGTTTAAATAGACTCTATAGACTGTTTACTGTAGTGCACTGTTTAAATAGACTCTATAGACTGTTTACTGTAGTGCACTGTTTAAATAGACTGTTTACTGTAGTAAACTGATTAAATAGACTCTATAGACTGTTTACTGTAGTGCACTGTTTAAAAAGACTCTATAGGCTGTTTACTGTAGTGCACTGTTTAAATAGACTCTATAGACTGTTTGCATTAGTGCACTGTTTAAATAGACTCTATAGACTGTTTGCTGTAGTGCGCTGTTTAAATAGGCTCTATAGACTGTTTACTGTAGTGCACTGTTTAAATAGACTCTATAGACTGTTTGCTTTAGTGCACTGTTTAAATAGAATCTATAGACTGTTTGCTGTAGTCCACTGTTTAAATAGACTCTATAGACTGTTAACTGTAGTGCACTGTTTAAATAGACTGTTTACTGTAGTGCACAGTTTAAATAGACTCTATAGGCTGTTTGCTGTAGTGCACTGTTTAAATAGACTCTATAGACTGTTTACTGTAGTGCACTGTTTAAATATACTCTATAGACTGTTTACTGTAGTGCACTGTTTAAATAGACTCTATAGGCTGTTTACTGTAGTGCACTGTTTAAATAGACTCTATAGACTGTTTACTGTAGTGCACTGTTTAAATAGACTCTATAGGCTGTTTACTGTAGTGCACTGTTTAAATAGACTCTATAGGCTGTTTGCTGTAGTGCACTGTTTAAATAGACTCTATAGACTGTTTAGTGTAGTGCACTGTTTAAATAGACTCTATAGACTGTTTACTGTAGTGCACTGTTTAAATAGACTGTTTACTGTAGTAAACTGTTTAAATAGACTCTATACACTCTTTACTGTAGTTCACTGTTTAAATAGACTCTATAGACTGTTTACTGTAGTGCACTGTTTAAATAGACTCTATAGACTGTTTACTGTAGTGCACTGTTTAAATAGACTCTATAGACTGTTTACTGTAGTGCACTGTTTAAATAGGCTGTTTACTGTAGCATGCTTTTTAAATAGACTCTATAGACTGTTTACTGTAGTGCACTGTTTAAATAGACTCTATAGACTGTTTACTGTAGTGCACTGTTTAAATAGACTCTATAGACTGTTTACTGTAGTGCACTGTTTAAATAGATTCTATAGGCTGTTTACTGTAGTGCACTGTTTAAATAGGCTGTTTACTGTAGTGCACTGTTTAAATAGATTCTATAGGCTGTTTACTGTAGTGCACTGTTTAAATAGACTGCTTACTGTAGTGCACTGTTTAAATAGATTCTATAGACTGTTTACTGTAGTGCACTGTTTAAATAGACTGTTTACTGTAGTGCACTGTTTAAATAGACTCTATAGACTGTTTACTGTAGTGCACTGTTTAAATAGACTCTATAGACTGTTTACTGTAGTGCACTGTTTAAATAGACTCTATAGACTGTTTACTGTAGTGCACTGTTTAAATAGGCTGTTTACTGTAGCATGCTTTTTAAATAGACTCTATAGACTGTTTACTGTAGTGCACTGTGTAAATAGGCTGTTTAATGTAGGGCACTGTTTAAATAGACCCTATAGACTGTTTACTGTAGTGCACTGTTTAAAAAGACTCTATAGGCTGTTTGCTGTAGTGCACTGTTTAAATAGACTCTATAGACTGTTTACTGTAGTGCACTGTTTAAAAAGACTCTATAGACTGTTTACTGTAGTGCGCTGTTTAAATAAACTGTTTACTGTAGTGCACTGTTTAAATAGACTCTATAGACTGTTTACTGTAGTGCACTGTTTAAATAGACTCTATAGACTGTTTACTGTAGGGCACTGTTTAAATTGACTCTATAGACTGTTTACAGTAGTGCACTGTTTAAATAGACTCTATAGACTGTTTACTGTAGTGCACTGTTTAAATGGACTGTTTACTGTAGTGCATTGTTTAAATAGACTCTATAGACTGTTTACTGTAGTGCACTGTTTAAATAGACTGTTTACTGTAGTAAACTGTTTAAATAGACTCTATACACTCTTTACTGTAGTGCACTGTTTAAATAGACTCTATAGGCTGTTTGCTGTAGTGCACTGTTTAAATAGACTCTATAGACTGTTTAGTGTAGTGCACTGTTTAAATAGACTCTATAGACTGTTTACTGTAGTGCACTGTTTAAATAGACTGTTTACTGTAGTAAACTGTTTAAATAGACTCTATACACTCTTTACTGTAGTGCACTGTTTAAATAGACTCTATAGGCTGTTTGCTGTAGTGCACTGTTTAAATAGACTCTATAGACTGTTTAGTGTAGTGCACTGTTTAAATAGACTCTATAGACTGTTTACTGTAGTGCACTGTTTAAATAGACTGTTTACTGTAGTAAACTGTTTAAATAGACTCTATACACTCTTTACTGTAGTGCACTGTTTAAATAGACTCTATAGGCTGTTTGCTGTAGTGCACTGTTTAAATAGACTCTATAGACTGTTTAGTGTAGTGCACTGTTTAAATAGACTCTATAGACTGTTTACTGTAGTGCACTGTTTAAATAGACTCTATAGGCTGTTAACTGTAGTGCACTGTTTAAATAGACTCTATAGACTGTTTACTGTAGTGCACTGTTTAAATAGGCGGTTTACTGTAGTGCACTGTTTAAATAGACTCTATAGACTGTTTACTGTAGAGCACTGTTTAAATAGACTCTATAGACTGTTTACTGTAGTGCACTGTTTAAATAGACTCTATAGACTGTTTACTGTAGTGCACTGTTTAAATAGGCGGTTTACTGTAGTGCACTGTTTAAATAGACTCTATAGACTGTTTACTGTAGTGCACTGTTTAAATAGACTCTATAGGCTGTTTACTGTAGTGCACTGTTTAAATAGACTCTATAGACTGTTTGCTGTAGTGCACTGTTTAAATAGACTCTATAGGCTGTTTATTGTAGTGCACTGTTTAAATAGACTCTATAGACTGTTTGCTGTAGTGCACTGTTTAAATAGACTCTATAGGCTGTTTACTGTAGTGCACTGTTTCAATAGACTCTACAGACTGTTTACTGTAATGCACTGTTTAAATAGACTCTGTAGACTGTTTACTGTAGTGCACTGTTTAAATAGACTCTATAGACTGTTTGCTGTAGTGCACTGTTTAAATAGACTCTATAGGCTGTTTACTGTAGTGCACTGTTTAAATAGACTCTACAGACTGTTTACTGTAATGCACTGTTTAAATAGACTCTGTAGACTGTTTACTGTAGTGCACTGTTTAAATAGACTCTGTAGACTGTTTGCTGTAGTGCACTGTTTAAATAGACTCTATAGACTGTTTACTGTAGTGCACTGTTTAAATAGACTCTGTAGACTGTTTGCTGTAGTGCACTGTTTAAATAGACTCTATAGACTGTTTACTGTAGTGCACTGTTTAAATAGACTCTGTAGACTGTTTGCTGTAGTGCACTGTTTAAATAGACTCTATAGACTGTTTGCTCGAGTGCACTGTTTAAATAGACTCGGTAGACTGTTTACTGTATTGTGCTGTTTAAATAGACTCTATAGACTGTTTGTTGTAGTGCACTATTTAAATAGACTCTGTAGACTGTTTGCTCTAGTGCACTGTTTAAATAGACTCTATAGACTGTTTACTGTAGTGCACTGTTTAAATAGACTATAAACTGTTTGCTGTAGTGCACTATTTAAATAGACTCTGTAGACTGTTTGTGGCAGTGTGCTGTTTGAATAAATTCTGTGGACTGTTTGCTGTAAATTTTGCCCCAACTCCAGTTCACTGTGTGACACATTAGTGTCAACGCTCACTCCCGTTTCAAAAAAAATAAACTTTGGTTACTCCACTTCACTTCCAGCAGCAACTGTACCCTCCCTAACGTGCCCACCATAGACCTTGTAGACTGTTGGCAGCAACGCACTCTAGATAGAGACTCTGTCGACTGCTTCGGGGACACACAAATGGAGAGATATGCACAGACTCACCAACAAACCGAAACTGGTTGGGGAATATTTCAAAGAGACTAGCGCTTTGCATGGCAAAGAGAATGGCAAAATATATGGCCAGGCTGCCCCAGATGAAAAAATGGTTGATGGCGGTCCAGTAGCCAGTGTCGAGTCCAATCTGTGGGTCAACAGCAGACAGGAAGTGAGGTCACATCACCCAGGAAGAACATCCACCTCAGGCAGAATGGTTCACAGCAACAACAACAACAACTGGACTGAGCGAGGGCATTGACCAAAGCATCAAATTACTAGAGCATCTTCAGGAACTGTCCCCCCCCCGCCAGTGAGTCAGCAAGGAATGGGAAGAGGGAAAATGGAACAAGGAAGACAGAAGGAGCAAACGAGAAAGGAGTGCGAGATAGACAGAGCGATGCAGAAGGATAGAGAGAGAGAAAGAAGTGTAAGAGGGTGAGAGGTAGAAAGCGAGGGAGATACGGGGACAGGAAGAGCGAGCGAGTGCGATGGAGGGAACGGGATGGAGATTTTATAAAGAAGGTACAAAGCAGAGAGGTTTGAACTGTTCTGTGACGCACCCCAAGGGTGAATAGCCCACCAATTCGCACCGTGTTCACAGGACACAGGAGAGTGGGGTACAGCAGGGTCTAGCTGCAACCTCCCCCACCCCCTGACCTCCCCCCCCCCACCCCCCACCCCCCCACCACCCATCCACGCCGCAGGACGTTAATGTCAATCACTGGGCCCGAAGCCTGAGGCCTACCTACCTGCACACTGACCACAATCACCAGCGAGGTTGCCACGGTGACGGCGAAGGACTGGTAGTCGGCCATGTGGGTGCCGTCGTCCCGCGTGGAGTCGGAGAGGGTCCCGTAGGGGATGAAGAAGAGGATGATGGAGGTGTAGATGCCCTGGGCGATGCAGATGAAGAACTCGCGCTTGTTGAAGAGGAGGTTGAGCTGACCGGGCTCGTACAGCTTCGGGTACTGCAGGCTCCGCTGCTCAGGGACATCCTGTAGGGAGGGCAACGCACGCGCCGTCAGACATTGCCGCTGTGGGGGCAGGGGAGGGGGAGGGGGGGGGGGCTGGGGGTGAGGGGTGGGAACGTCCCATAGTCCCGGAGAGACGCACACTGTAGTCGGCCAGCTCCCCCTCTCTCTCCCACCCCCCCGTGCGATGCACACTCTAGTCGACAAGCTCCCTCTCTCCCTATGTGGTGCACGCTGTAGTCGACCGGCTCCCTCCACCGCCTGTGCGATGCACACGCTAGTCGACAGGCTCCCTATGTGGTGCACGCTGTAGTCAGCCAGCTCCCTCTCTCCCCGCCACACCGCCCCCCCCCCCGTGCGATGCACACTCCAGTCGATAGGCTCCCTCGCTCCCCATGTGGGGCACGCTGTAATCGACCTGCTCCCCACCAACCCCATCACCACCAACATCCCACCCACCACCACCAACCACCCTCCCCACCCCGTGCGATGCACACACTAGTCGACAGGCTCCCTCACTCCCTATGTGGTGCACACTGGAATCGAGCAGCCCCTTCCCTCCTGCACACACTGCAGTCAGCCGGCCCCTGCCCGGCCCCGATGCGACGCACGGTGTAGTCGACCAGCTCCCTACTCCCTATGCGATGCACGCTGTAGTCGCACAGCCCCCCCCCACCCCAACCCCCCCACCACGTGCAGCGCAACCTATCGTTGAGCTTGTCCCTCCCCACACCCCAACACTCTGCGGTCAACGGCTCACCACCACCTTCTCAAGGGGGCAACTAGGGACGGGCAATAAATGCTGGGCCCGTCCCAGCGACACCCACATCCCGTGAACGAAGTAAGAAAAAACAACAACAACTCCGTCCCCGAGAGAAACTCTACACTCGGGGGTTTCCACGGACCGGGACCCGGGGATGAGGGGACTTCAGTCCGTGTGGGAGAGACTGGGAGAAGCTGGGATTGTTCTCCTCAGAGCGGAGAAGGTTAAGGGGGAGATTGAATCGAGGCGTTCGGAATCAGGAAGGGGGTTTGGACAGAGTCAATGAGGAGAAACTGTTTCCACTGGGCAGGAGGGTCGGTAACCAGAGGGGGACACAGATTGAAGAGAATCGGGGAAAGAACCAGAGGGGGAGATGAGGAGAGTTTATTTTTATAAACGCAGCGAGTTGTTGTGATCTGGAAGGCGCTGCCTGAAAGGGCGGCGGGAGCAGATTCAATAGGAACTTTCAAAAAGGGGGGGAATCGGATAAATACTGGAAGGGGAAAAACCTGCAGGGAGATGGGGGGAAGAGCAGGGGGGCTGATCTTTCAGAACGACAGCACAGACAGGACAGGCCGAATGGCCTTCTCCTGTGCCCCGCGACGCTGTCAACTCTTCACGTGCGGGACAGTGAATCTTGGCATCGCTTGAGAGAGAGAGAGAGAGAGAGAGAGAGAGAGGGGGGCAGATGCGTTAATCCCACCTCGTTTACCAGAACAAGACTTCACCCAGTTAAAGGCGCCGGTCGGTCAGCGCTGTGCGAAACCGTTTCACCTACCTGGTCAAAAACTCCCATGGCCAGCACAGGGAGAGACGTATAGACAATATTGTACAACGTGATGAAGTATTGGTCATACACGGTCTAACAGGGGGACAACGGAGAAGCAACAGTCAGAGTTACAGTCAGAGGTGGACCGAGTTGAGAGTTTAATTCTCGCGCAGAGTCGCACCCGCTCTCAAAAACAAAAATCCCCCAGTTTCTCAAGCGTCGCCGCTTAAGTACAAGTGGCTACGAGAGCGGGTCAGAGGCTGGGAATCCTGCGGAGAGTAACTCACCTCCTGACTCCCCCAAAACCTGTCCACACCCATCTACAAGTCAGGAGTGGGATGGAATACTCCCCACTTGCCCTGGATGAGTTGCAGCTCCCACAACACTCGAGAAGCTCGACACCATCCAGGACAAAGCAGCCCTGCTCGATCGGCACCCCATCCACAAACATTCACTCCCTCCAACACCGACGCACAGGGGCAGCAGCGTGTGTACCATCTACAAGATGTACTGCAGCGACTCACCAAGGCTCCTTCGACAGCGCCGCCCAAACCCACGACCTCTACCATCTAGAGGGACAAGGGCAGCAGACACATGGGGAACCACCACCACCTGGAAGTTCCCCTCCGAGCCACTCACCACCCTGACTTGGGAATATATCGGCCGTTCCTTCACTGTCGCTGGGTCCAAATCCTGGACCTCCCTCCCTAACAGCACGGTGGGTGTACCTACACCACACGGGGGACAAAAGCCTGGAACTCCCTCCCCAACAGCGCCGTGGGTGTACCTACACCACAGGGACCGCAGCGGCTCACCTCCCCCCCCCACCCCCCAACCTCCTCAAGCGGGGAATTAGGGATGGGCGACAAACGCTGGGCCCAGCCAGCGAGGCCCCCATCCCCGGGGAGTGTACCGAGTAACCTTATCGCTGACACAACAGCGACAGGAGAGGGAGGAATGGCGCACGCGCGAGCGTCTCGATACCTGGGCTGAAAACCCGCAGAAGAAGCCAAACCAGAAGTGGACCATGGTGAAGGCAAAATTCTTGTAGAAAAAGTAGCAGAGGAACTTGCACATGCGGAAGTAGGACCAGCGCCCATGCACCAAGAGCAGTCTCTGCAGGAACTTGAACTGGGACACGGAGTAGTCAGAGGCTAGCACAGCCTGGATTCCTTCTTGTCCACTGATCCCCACTCCGATGTGAGCAGCTGGGGAAGGAACGACAGGCCGATTAGCCGCGCGTTTGGATAGCGCCTTCCGCGCAGTACGACCCCCGCGGGAGGCTTTACGGCGGCTCCATCGGACAGGGTCTGACCCCGAGGCTCACGGGGAGAGATTAGGGACGGGGCGGACGACAGCTCGGTCGAAGAGGTCGGTTTTAAGGGGGGTCTTAAAGGAGAGAGAGAGAGAGAGAGAAGAGGTTGAGGGAGGGAATTCCAGAGCTCAGGACCCCCCAGGCAGCTGAAGGCACGGCCGCCAATGGTGGAGCGATGGGAACCAGGGGATGTGCAAGAGGCCGGAATTGGAGGAGCGCAGAGATCTCGGAGGGTTGTAGGGGCTGGAGGAGGTTACAGAGATAGGGAGGGGTGTAGGGGCTGGAGGAGGTTACAGAGATAGGGAGGGGGTGTAGGGTCTGGAGGAGGTTGCAGAGATAGGGAGGGGGTGTAGGGTCTGGAGGAGGTTACAGAGATAGGGAGGGGTGTAGGGGGATGGAGGAGGTTACAGAGATAGGGAGGGGTGTAGGGGCTGGAGGAGGTTACAGAGATAGGGAGGGGTGTAGGGGGATGGAGGAGGTTACAGAGATAGGGAGGGGTGTAGGGGCTGGAGGAGGTTGCAGAGATAGGGAGGGGGTGTAGGGTCTGGAGGAGGTTACAGAGATAGGGAGGGGTGTAGGGGCTGGAGGAGGTTGCAGAGATAGGGAGGGGGTGTAGGGGCTGGAGGGGGTTACAGAGATAGGGAGGGGTGTAGGGGCTGGAGGAGGTTACAGAGATAGGGAGGGGTGTAAGGACTGGAGGGGGTTACAGAGATAGGGAGGGGTGTAGGGGCTGGAGGGGGTTACAGAGATAGGGAGGGGGTGTAGGGGCTGGAGGGGGTTACAGAGATAGGGAGGGGGTGTAGGGGCTGGAGGAGGTTACAGAGATAGGGAGGGGTGTAGGGGCTGGAGGGGGTTACAGAGATAGGGAGGGGTGTAAGGACTGGAGGGGGTTACAGAGATAGGGAGGGGTGTAGGGGCTGGAGGAGGTTACAGAGATAGGGAGGGGTGTAGGGGGACTGGAGGAGGTTACAGAGATAGGGAGGGGTGTAGGGGCTGGAGGAGGTTACAGAGATAGGGAGCGGTGTAGGGGCTGGAGGAGGTTACAGAGATGGGGAGGTGTGTAGGGGCTGGAGGAGGTTACAGAGATAGGGAGGGGTGTAGGGGCTGGAGGAGGTTACAGAGATAGGGAGGGGTGTAGGGGCTGGAGGAGGTTACAGAGATAGGGAGGGGGTGTAGGGGCTGGAGGAGGTTACAGAGATAGGGAGGGGGTGTAGGGGCTGGAGGAGGTTACAGAGATAGGGAGGGGGTGTAGGGGCTGGAGGAGGTTACAGAGATAGGGAGGGGGTGTAGGGGCTGGAGGAGGTTACAGAGATAGGGAGGGGTGTAGGGGCTGGAGGAGGTTACAGAGATAGGGAGGGGGTGTAGGGGCTGGGAGGAGGTTACAGAGATAGGGAGGGGGTGTAGGGGCTGGAGGAGGTTACAGAGATAGGGAGGGGGTGTAGGAGCTGGAGGAGGTTACAGAGATAGGGAGGGGTGTAGGGGCTGGAGGAGGTTACAGAGATAGGGAGGGGGTGGGGAGGGAATAGGAAAACGGGTGGAGAATTTTAATCGAGGGGTTGCCAGTGTGGGGTCAGCGAGCACACGACAGGGTGATGGGTCGATGGGACTCGGGGCGAGTTACGAACATCCCCTCCGCCAGTTGACCCTCCTCCTGCATCTGCGCCACTCGCGCACATGACAGACTATCCGAGCCTGGGGGGGGAGGGGCTTCACAGGGAGGCTCGATTTACCTCCTCCCCCGAGGTACAGAACGGCGGGCGGGGGGAGGGGGGGGGGGGGGAAGGTGCTCTGAGGCCACCAGCCACCCCGTAAACCGTGGCCCCGATCCGAGGGGCCTCACCTAGGCCGAAGCCTGAGGCCTGCAGGCCGCTGCGCCCCGACCGGGGTCTCTCAGTACCACCCCGCCGGGCCCAGGGGCCTCGCTCGGAATCTGCCCCTCGACCTTTCCCTCACCTCACGAGCTCCGGAGGGAAAGAACGTCCACCTCGAAGGAGGAGCGAGGGGAACCAACGGAAACTCAACGATCCATTTCTAATTTGGGAGAACAGAGGGATCGTGTACACAAGTCACCGAGGAGGCCAGGGTGAGTTGAGAAGCCTGTTTAAAAATACATACGTGATCCTTGGGGCTTTATAAGTAGAGGCATTCAGCACAAAAGCAAGGCCGTTGGGCTAAACCCTTTATAAAAAGACTGCTTAGGCCTTGGCCGGAGTATCGTGCCTGATTCTGGGTCCCTCACTTTAGGAAGGATGTCAAGCCCATGAAGAGGGTGCTCTTAGGAACACCTACCTCCCAGAACTACATGATTTCTTAAAAAAAAATCGGAAGGGCATTGAGTTATTTGGGACACTCTCTCCCGAGTAGTTTATTTCTCTCTAGAAGGTTCCAAGTTCACTTTGGCCTGTGGGCAAGCTGCATTTATCCGAGAAATCACACGACTTCGGCTCGGCGACCAGCAAGACACCCGGGGAGATGAGAGTTACTCTGTTTATTCGAGTTAAAATTTGGCAGGGGGGGGTGGCGGCGGGGGGGGAACTGCCGTTGCCAGGCTGTGGGCTCCTGCTGATCGGCTGAAAGACACCTGGCCTGGGAGAGGTTCTGCCTCAACGTGTCTCTTTTGAACTGCGCGCGCGTGTCTTGGGAGCCAACCATGAAGGAAGGTCACCTGCAGTGCCGCGGAGTACGGCCAAAAAATTCTCGTCGCGGCGTCACTCGCCTGTGAGGCGGCGACAGGCGAGAGTTAACGAAGACCACGCTTCACTGAAGATCCTTTGGAAAGGACTTCCCGGTCATTACAGTGACCAGCGCTCCGTCTTCACACACAGGGGGACCACGCCGACAGCCTCAAGACCTTTTTGAACTCCATCCTCTTTTTTTCACGTAAAGTGTTCCCTCATGCCGACCTCTGCAGAGACCTTATTTGTCGTGTCCTTTGTTTTGCAGGGGCGCGGGGTGGGATTTTGAAAAAAGGGGTAAATCTTTACACTTGCGGATTACAAATTGGATGCCAACCCGTTTTTAAAAAAAGAAGTTTTGCTTGATGATAAAATCAATCAGGCCGACTCTATTGAAAGATGCCTGGTTAGAGTCTCCGTGGCTCTGGATCCAGCGGTGGTGAAGGGAAACACTTGGCCATTTTGGTGGGCGATGTGACCATTTACACGGACGGGGCGAGCTCTGGAGCAGTGGGGCCGGAGAAACCGCGCACTCTTCCCTTCAGGGACCTAACGCTTACAGAGGAGATATACCCGGAACGGGACCCGGGGATGAGGGACTTCAGTCTGTGTGGGAGAGACTGGGATTGTTCTCCTCGGAGCGGAGAAGGTTAAGGGGGAGATTGAATCGAGGCGTTCGGAATCAGGAATGGGGTTTTGGACAGAGTAAATAAGGAGAAACTGTTTCCACTGGGCAGGAGGGTCAGTAACCAGAGGGGGACACAGATTGAAGAGAATCGGGAAAAGAACCAGAGGGGGAGATGAGGAGAATTTATTTTATAAACACAGCGAGTTGTTGTGATCTGGAAGGCGCTGCCTGAAAGGGCGGTGGGAGCAGATTCAATAGGAACTTTCAAAAGGGGGGGAATCGGATAAATACTCGAAGGGGAGACGTTTGCAGGGCGATTAGTGGGGGGTAAACGGGATGAATGGGATAGCACTTTGAAAGCGCCGGTACAGTCAGGAGGGGCCGAATGGCCTTGCTCTCCGATTCCAGGCGGTACTCACTCTTTATCATGCTGACGTCGTTGGCCCCGTCGCCGATTGCCAGGGTAACGGCCTTCTTATACTTCTTCACCAACTCAACTACCTGGGCCTTCTGGAGGGGGGTCACCCGGCAACAGATCACAGCCTTGCAGGCACAGGCCGTCTCCAGGAACTCCAGCTCCATGTCAGCCTCCAGGGCGTGGGCCTACACCGACACGTCACAGTCAATACCCCCATCCAACTGCACTGCCCAGGAGCAGGCCGCTCGGCCCATCTGCTCAGTGCTGGTCTTCAGTGTTCCTCCCAGCCCATCACTGTCCCACACGGACACCCGCTCCTCCATCACTCGCCCTCCCTCCCTCGCAATCCCCCTCCCTCCCTCCCTCGCAATCCCCCTCCCTCCCTCCCTCACAAACCCCCTCCCTCGCAATCCCCCTCCCTCCCTCCCTCGCAATCCCCCTCCCTCCCTCCCTCGCAATCCCCCTCCCGCCCTCCCTCGCAATCCCCCTCCCGCCCTCCCTCGCAATCCCTCTCCCGCCCTCCCTCCCTCGCAATCCCCCTCCCTCCCCCACTCGCAATCCCCCTCCCTCCCTCGCAATCCCTCTCCCGCCCTCCCTCCCTCACAATCCCCCTCCCTCCCCCACTCGCAATCCCCCTCCCTCCCTCACGCCCACACTCGCAATCCCCCTCCCTCCATCACGCCCACGCTCGCAATCCCCCTCCCTCCATCACGCCCACGCTCGCAATCCCCCTCCCTCCCTCACGCCCACACTCGCAATCCCCCTCCCTCCTTCACGCCCACACTCGCAATCCCCCTCCCTCCCTCACGCCCACACTCGCAATCCCCCACCCTCCCTCACGCCCACACTCGCAATCCCCCACCCTCCCTCACGCCCACACTCGCAATCCCCCACCCTCCCTCAGGCCCACACTCGCAATCCCCCTCCCTCCCTTGCTCATGCCTCCTCCCTCCCTCCTTCCCTCGTGGCCCCCTCCCTCCCTCCCGCGGGTCTGCCCCTCCCTCCCTCCCGCGTGGCCCCCTCCCTCCCTTCCTCGGGTCTGCCCCTCCCTCCCTCCCTCGGGCCAACCCCTCCTCCTCGTGTCCTGCCCCACTTTCAGATAACAGCTCCTCCATCACACACACAGATGACCGAATGTGCATTTCTCTAGTGCCTTTCACCACCTCAGGACATCCCAAAGGGCTTCTCAGCCAATGAAGGAGTTTTGCCTCTCCGTGTGCTCCCTGTCGCAATGGAGGGTACGTGGTAGCCAATATGCGCACAGCAAGATCCCATAGCCAGCGATGTGACAATGACCCCAGGTCATTTTTTTTTTTAACAAGTGGTGTTGGTTGAAGGATTAATATTGTTCACAGGGCAAAGTTCCCCCATCACCCCCAGGTTTTTCTTCCAAAAGAGGCCGTGGGTTCTTTTATATCCACCTGAGAGGGATGTCCAGAAAGACGGCACCTCTGACAGTGCGGCACTCCCTCAATACTGACCCTCCGACAGTGCGGCGCTCCCTCAGCACTGACCCTCCGACAGTGCGGCGCTCCCTCAGCACTGACCCTCCGACAGTGCGGCGCTCCCTCAGCACTGACCCTCCGACAGTGCGGCGCTCCCTCAGCACTGACCCTCCGACAGTGCGGCGCTCCCTCAGCACTGACCCTCCGACAGTGCGGCGCTCCCTCAGCACTGACCCTCCGACAGTGCGGCGCTCCCTCAGCACTGACCCTCCGACAGTGCGGCGCTCCCTCAGCACTGACCCTCCGACAGTGCGGCGCTCCCTCAGCACTGACCCTCCGACAGTGCGGCGCTCCCTCAGCACTGACCCTCCGACAGTGCGGCGCTCCCTCAGCACTGACCCTCCGACAGTGCGGCGCTCCCTCAGCACTGACCCTCCGACAGTGCGGCGCTCCCTCAGCACTGACCCTCCGACAGTGCGGCGCTCCCTCAGCACTGACCCTCCGACAGTGCGGCGCTCCCTCAGCACTGACCCTCCGACAGTGCGGCGCTCCCTCAGCACTGACCCTCCGACAGTGCGGCGCTCCCTCAGCACTGACCCTCCGACAGTGCGGCGCTCCCTCAGCACTGACCCTCCGACAGTGCGGCGCTCCCTCAGCACTGACCCTCCGACAGTGCGGCGCTCCCTCAGCACTGACCCTCCGACAGTGCGGCGCTCCCTCAGCACTGACCCTCCGACAGTGCGGCGCTCCCTCAGCACTGACCCTCCGACAGTGCGGCGCTCCCTCAGCACTGACCCTCCGACAGTGCGGCGCTCCCTCAGCACTGACCCTCCGACAGTGCGGCGCTCCCTCAGCACTGACCCTCCGACAGTGCGGCGCTCCCTCAGCACTGACCCTCCGACAGTGCGGCGCTCCCTCAGCACTGACCCTCCGACAGTGCGGCGCTCCCTCAGCACTGACCCTCCGACAGTGCGGCGCTCCCTCAGCACTGACCCTCCGACAGTGCGGCGCTCCCTCAGCACTGACCCTCCGACAGTGCGGCGCTCCCTCAGCACTGACCCTCCGACAGTGCGGCGCTCCCTCAGCACTGACCCTCCGACAGTGCGGCGCTCCCTCAGCACTGACCCTCCGACAGTGCGGCGCTCCCTCAGCACTGACCCTCCGACAGTGCGGCGCTCCCTCAGCACTGACCCTCCGACAGTGCGGCGCTCCCTCAGCACTGACCCTCCGACAGTGCGGCGCTCCCTCAGCACTGACCCTCCGACAGTGCGGCGCTCCCTCAGCACTGACCCTCCGACAGTGCGGCGCTCCCTCAGCACTGACCCTCCGACAGTGCGGCGCTCCCTCAGCACTGACCCTCCGACAGTGCGGCGCTCCCTCAGCACTGACCCTCCGACAGTGCGGCGCTCCCTCAGCACTGACCCTCCGACAGTGCGGCGCTCCCTCAGCACTGACCCTCCGACAGTGCGGCGCTCCCTCAGCACTGACCCTCCGACAGTGCGGCGCTCCCTCAGCACTGACCCTCCGACAGTGCGGCGCTCCCTCAGCACTGACCCTCCGACAGTGCGGCGCTCCCTCAGCACTGACCCTCCGACAGTGCGGCGCTCCCTCAGCACTGACCCTCCGACAGTGCGGCGCTCCCTCAGCACTGACCCTCCGACAGTGCGGCGCTCCCTCAGCACTGACCCTCCGACAGTGCGGCGCTCCCTCAGCACTGACCCTCCGACAGTGCGGCGCTCCCTCAGCACTGACCCTCCGACAGTGCGGCGCTCCCTCAGCACTGACCCTCCGACAGTGCGGCGCTCCCTCAGCACTGACCCTCCGACAGTGCGGCGCTCCCTCAGCACTGACCCTCCGACAGTGCGGCGCTCCCTCAGCACTGACCCTCCGACAGTGCGGCGCTCCCTCAGCACTGACCCTCCGACAGTGCGGCGCTCCCTCAGCACTGACCCTCCGACAGTGCGGCGCTCCCTCAGCACTGACCCTCCGACAGTGCGGCGCTCCCTCAGCACTGACCCTCCGACAGTGCGGCGCTCCCTCAGCACTGACCCTCCGACAGTGCGGCGCTCCCTCAGCACTGACCCTCCGACAGTGCGGCGCTCCCTCAGCACTGACCCTCCGACAGTGCGGCGCTCCCTCAGCACTGACCCTCCGACAGTGCGGCGCTCCCTCAGCACTGACCCTCCGACAGTGCGGCGCTCCCTCAGCACTGACCCTCCGACAGTGCGGCGCTCCCTCAGCACTGACCCTCCGACAGTGCGGCGCTCCCTCAGCACTGACCCTCCGACAGTGCGGCGCTCCCTCAGCACTGACCCTCCGACAGTGCGGCGCTCCCTCAGCACTGACCCTCCGACAGTGCGGCGCTCCCTCAGCACTGACCCTCCGACAGTGCGGCGCCCCCTCAGTACTGACCCTCCGACAGTGCGACACTCCCTCAGTGCTGACCCTCCGACAGTGCGGCGCTCCCTCAGTACTGGCACAGGGAGCGTCATCCCAGATTATGGGGCTCGAGACTCTGGAGTGGGGACTTAAACCCTAGACCTTCTGACTGAGACGAGAGAGAGAGAACGCAACTGACTGAGACATGGATTAAGACACTGGTGGAAGATGAAGGGGTGATATAATCGAGGGGTTTGTGATGATTAAAGGATCCGATTGGGTCGATAGAGAGAAACTATTTCCTCTGGTCGGGAGTGGGAGGGGAGAGAGTCCAGAACAAGGGGGCAGAACCTTAAAATGGGAGCCAGGGGTGATGTCAGGAAGCACTTCCTCACCAACAGGGGAGCGGAACACTCCCCCAGAGAGGGTGGGTGCAAGTGGCCAGGGGAGAGGGCGGCAATTGGTCATGTCAGAACTGCGATGGATAGACTTGAGAAGGGGATTAAAGGTGATGGAAGCGAGGTGGGTGGATGGATTTACCATTGTCCCAGCCAGTGGACAGGAAGGAATGTATGTGTGTGTGTATATATTATATACAAAATATACCCTGACTAGTCATGACTCATACCCAGAGGAATTTCTAACCTCCAGAAGGCGGCAGGGACCTTGTTACCTTTACAGAGGTGCTAATGCCTTCTGCAACAGCCGACAACCAAATTCCAAAAACGCACCAACTTACATGGCCAACGTAAATGCGCCAACAACCCCTCTTTACATTTCTAAGGCAGACAGAGATGTGAGTCTGCAAAGGACCAGAAAAGGGACCCCGACTCCCTCGATTAAACACCCCGAGGATCCAGAGCTGGGAAAACACATCCTTTGCCCAAGGCCCAAGAGGAGGAGGGGGACGTGTGTCACATGGCCTCCCCCAAACTGCCGGAAGCGGTAATATCGCCGCGTGGAACTGAATCCGGGCAGTCGACCGTCTGGCTGTGTCCAGGCACGTTGTCTGACCCTCATCCGCACACCGTGAACTACTGGA